>NW_022992237.1:0-76791 GCF_902827175.1 Gymnodraco acuticeps | reverse complement strand
AAACAAACTTCCTTTACGGGTTATTAAAGTATATCATATCCTATAATCACCTGAAACACAACCACGAGGGCGGGTTTGTGTTCAAATAAGCATACGATGTAGTTATGCGTGGTATGTATAACGTGTTGTAGTTCCATAATGAGGTAGTAACATCCATCATTTAAAACAATAATTTATTTTTTAATGTTACGAAGCTGTGAGATCCCGTTATATCGTGGCTCAAATGACTTTGACTTCTGGTCCCACATTCACCATGTAATTCAGGTTAGAATATATCCTTTATTGACAAAATGGTACCATGCATACTGATCTGATCTGAGACACATTATATAAACAGCAGACAACAAATGACCTTTCATATGTGTTATAAATGAGATATATATTTCAAGGTGTTGGAGGTCTAAGTGCCGTTTGGCTTCTCTTGTGTTGGTTTGGCACTTATCCTTTTTGTGTCTAGTGATGATCATTATATTTACAGCTTGGGCCTGTTCAGAATGTGCTGCTACTAACACTCACTCGAGCACCTAAAGTGGATTATTCTGCCCCTAGGAACAGACCCAAGCTGAGTATTTCCTTCAGTGTGTTTTGATAAAAAACACACTGAATTTTAAAAAGGACAAAATAAATAGCACCAAAGGACAGCTTTGACGTTATTGTTTTTACAGATTCCCTCTTTAATTTGCATTGATTATTGTGTTGTCTTGTTTGCGCAGATTTAGCCTTCTGTGCATTGCGTCTCTGGGTGATTACAGCAGCACAATGTAAAGAAGCAAACAGGTCAGTGTGTTAATGAGGTCACCTGAGAGCAGCTCGTTAACAGCTCTCATTAAGGCCGGAGCTCGTTAGTCCACAGAGTCCAAGCTGCAGCTCATTAACCACAAACATCATTTCATCATCTGCAGGATGTTTTTACCACCCTGACCTTTGCCCTGCAGGCTTCTCACTTTATGTGAGTGACATCTCAGTACTTTAGTATGTACGTGTACTGTCTGAGAGCATGAGGGCCAATGTAGTATGTTAAAATGCACTCTCAGTACTGGATGGTGCATCATACCGGTCAAACAGTTGAGAGTAAACGGCAGACACATCTCACTATCAACAGCATCTCGGCTACGACACTGAAGCTACAAATCTCTCCGGTCATGTTGTACAGTAGAGCACCCTGAACGCTGGTAACTCGTCTGTTACCAACGTTCAGGGAGCTCTATGCAAGTCAATGGGACCCCCTGAAACTCAATGCTAAAGGGCCCTCCTTGCATTGGAAAGTGACGACAGGGACCCTGACATAACGTCAACATAGGCCGAGTTGGGAGTGAGAATGTGTTGGTTTTATTCATAATATTGCACAATGACCAAGAAAGGCGGATGATTGAAATATAATAAAATGTCTCTGAGGATCATGTCCATCCCGAATAAGTGAAAGATTGTGTTTTTTTGGTTAATTACATTTGTGCTCTTTCATGAATGTGAATTGTCTGTCAGTCACACTGGATGTGCTCATGAAGTGAACAGATGCTAACCAGCGGCCCACAGCGCTGCATGTTTTTTTATTACCGCCCTGACCTTTGCCCTGCAGGCTTCTCACTTTATGCGAGTGACATCTCAGTACTTTAGTATGCACGCGTACTGTCTGAGAGCATGAGGGGCAATATGTAGTATGTTACCGGTCAAACAGTTGAGAGTAGACGGCAGACACATCTCACTATCAACTCTCAACAGCATCTCGGCTACGACACTGAAGCCACGCAACAAAGTGCAATTGCGGATCCTCTCGTGAACCTAGCCCCACACAAAGCTATACATGTGGGGTGGTTTCTATATTCAAATACTCAGTGTTTCTGTTAGCCGGTATTTGACCGTAAAAAATTGTAAATATAAATCTCTCCGGTCATGTTGTACAGTCAAATTAATTAGCTGTCAGCACAATTGAAAGTGTATCAAAAATAGTCAGCACCTACACACCAAGTTTATGTTAAACAAATGTTTATGATTCTGATATGTTTAGTTCAGCAGGATAATCTCCACATATTAACACCTCTTTATGATTTCTAAAGTAAAAAGCTTATTAAATAAGAGGAATTGTCGTCTTTGTCCAGCAGTGATTGAGAGAGGGGGTTAAGCTGCCAGTCAGATTACATTAGAGGCCGTAACGAGGACACAACGGGTATTTTTCCAGCCGGACACGAAGAGCTGTCTCCTGGTGTGTGTTTGTTTTTATTCATTATAATAATAATAATAATAAATTATATTTATATAGTGCCTTTCAAGAGACCCAAGGTCGCTGTACATGGTGGACAAAAAAAAAACAGACAGACAATCAAAGGGCAAACAAAAAAATAAAGGAAGCCGGGGGACCAAGAAAGCGCTTGGGCCCGAAGGCCAGGGTGAACAGCTGTGTTTTTAATGATGATTTTAAGATGTCCAGGGAGGCAGCATTACGGATCTTGGCAGGAAGTGCATGCCAGAGGGTGGGGGCCGCAACACTGAACGGCCCCCCATAATGAGTAATATTGCACAATGACCAAGAAAGGCGGATGATTGAAATATAATAAAATGTCTCTGAGGATCATGTCCATCCCGAATAAGTGAAAGATTGGGTTTTTTTGGTTAATTAAATTTGTGCTCTTTCATGAATGTTAATTGGATGTCAGTCACACTGGATGTGCTCATGAAGTGAACAGATGCTAACCAGCGACCCACAGCGCTGCACATGTTCCTCCTTTAACACGTTTAGACTCAAAACCAAACATCATCCAGCAAATGGATGGATAATGACACAATAGATGTTTTTGCATCCATTCCCAGACAGTTTGAACCTTTCTATGCGGTGCGTGGTCGAGGATCTCTTTATGTTGACCTTAAGGGCTATATATGAGGCCCTAAAGACACTGCTCCTGTATCACATGCACACATTGATGCCACCAAATAAGACAATAAAAATAGAAAGTATTAGAAACAGAACCGTCTTCTTAAGAGTTACATTTAACTGGAATTAACACACACACACACATTTAGGCTCCGTGTTACAGGACGGGTGGTTTGCAGACTCTTTCCACGGAGTTGCAAAAAAATGAAGTCAACACATATCGACCCTAAATATAGTCTATGTTAAGAATGAGAAAAGTTTTAACATATATGTAGTTTTTAGTAAACATATGAGAAATATGTGAGGGTGACGAAGTCAGAGCATCGTCCTATGAGCCGTGGCCCAATGTAACCCCTGTGTGTATCTGATACCTGAACATATTACTAAAACAAAGTACTGAATTAATCGAAGGAACGCTTTAAATATTTACTATTTTAAGATGTTTATGTCTATTTTACATTAACTTGACATTGCCTTCTCAGAACGTCCCATTCCAAACAACATATTTGTGATTGGCAGATGACCTTTAATGAATATATAATGAGCGCCACGGAGGACGAAGGATGGTGATAAAAGCAGCTTCACAGCTTCATGTTCACTGAGATGCTGTCTCTGTCTGTACGTGCTTCATCATATCTACATTAATGTTATATTAATGTTTCACCAGCTGGATTCAGGTCAGTTTCTCCTCATGTTCACTGAGATGCTGTCTCTGTCTGTACGTGCTTCATCATATCTACATTAATGTTATATTAATGTTTCACCAGCTGGATTCAGGTCTGTTTCTCCTCATGTTCACTGAGATGCTGTCTCTGTCTGTACGTGCTTCATCATATCTACATTAATGTTATATTAATGTTTCACCAGCTGGATTCAGGTCAGTTTCTCTTCATGTTCACTGAGATGCTGTCTCTGTCTGTACGTGCTTCATCATATCTACATTAATGTTATATTAATGTTTCACCAGCTGGATTCAGGTCTGTTTCTCCTCATGTTCACTGAGATGCTGTCTCTGTCTGTACGTGCTTCATCATATCTACATTAATGTTATATTAATGTTTCACCAGCTGGATTCAGGTCAGTTTCTCCTCATGTTCACTGTGATGCTGTCTCTGTCTGTACGTGCTTCAT
This sequence comes from Gymnodraco acuticeps, assembly GCF_902827175.1. Lineage (NCBI taxonomy): Eukaryota > Metazoa > Chordata > Actinopteri > Perciformes > Bathydraconidae > Gymnodraco > Gymnodraco acuticeps. The sequence goes on along the minus strand of NW_022992237.1, from coordinate 72,794 downwards.
CATATCTACATTAATGTTATATTAATGTTTCACCAGCTGGATTCAGGTCAGTTTCTCTTCATGTTCACTGAGATGCTGTCTCTGTCTGTACGTGCTTCATCATATCTACATTAATGTTATATTAATGTTTCACCAGCTGGATTCAGGTCTGTTTCTCCTCATGTTCACTGAGATGCTGTCTCTGTCTGTACGTGCTTCATCATATCTACATTAATGTTATATTAATGTTTCACCAGCTGGATTCAGGTCTGTTTCTCCTCATGTTCACTGAGATGCTGTCTCTGTCTGTACGTGCTTCATCATATCTACATTAATGTTATATTAATGTTTCACCAGCTGGATTCAGGTCAGTTTCTCCTCATGTTCACTGAGATGCTGTCTCTGTCTGTAAGTGCTTCATCATATCTACATTAATGTTATATTAATGTTTCACCAGCTGGATTCAGGTCAGTTTCTCCTCATGTTCACTGTGATGCTGTCTCTGTCTGTACGTGCTTCATCATATCTACATTAATGCTATATGAATGTTTCACCAGCTGGATTCAGGTCTGTTTCTCCTCATGTTCACTGTGATGCTGTCTCTGTCTGTTAATGACTTATTTCACAAATATTAGTGTTATTTGTTGCTGTCATATATATAGATGTTCTTATGTCATTGCTATATATTCATGCTTTTGTTTAAACAGGTGGATTCAGGTATGTTTCTCATGTTTCCTGTTCCTTGTGACACTGTTTCTGACTGTTATCAGTATTTCACGAAATGAATGTGATATATTAATGCTCTTTATATTGTTGTTGCATAACATGACTGCTATCAGGTCATGTTTGAACAGCTGGATTCAGGTCAGTTGCTCATGTTTCGTGTTCACATCCAGTCTATTGTTCACGGGGAGGATGTTTCTGCCTAATGATTAAACAGGTGGACTCTGGTCTGTTTCTCCTCATGTGATGATTTTTCTGTATGTTCGTGATTAATTGTATACATATTAACAGTCTTAAAGATCTATGTTATAATAACATTAATATTGTTATGTTACTGTTGTATATTAACATGATCGTTTAAACAGGTGGAGTCACATCTCATTCTCACGTTTCGTGTTTCTTGTGACACTGCATTATTTCACGAAATGAATCTGATATATTAATGTTCTTAATATTGTTGTTATATTTACATGACTGCTATCACGTCATATTCAAACAGCTGAATTCAGGTCAGTTTCTCCTCATGTTAACCGTGATGATTTTTGTGTGTGTTCTTGATTAATTGTATACATATTAACAGCCTTAAAGATCTATGTTAATAACATTAATATTGTTATGTTACTGTTGTATATTAACATGATCGTTTAAAACAGGAGTCACATCTCTTTCTCCTCTTTCGTGTTCACTGTGATGCCTGTCACCATTTATTACATCAATAATTGTTCTTTATATTAATGTTAGTACAATTAGTTTCAAACAGATTCAGTTAGAGCTGTTTGTCCTTGTGTTTCATGTTCATTGTGATATGATTCATTTTATATTGTTTTTAAAATGTCTTGAATTGTCATGTTGATGAATAATATAAGTAAAGGCTATTTACATTAATGTTTTATAAATTAATCTTTATATTTCAACAGGTGCATTCACTTCGGTTTTGTGTTCCCATCTTTTTTCTCCAAATATTTCATCATAACCTTTTTCTGAGTCTTTATTTATATGTTTATAACATTTATATTACTGTTATTTATATTTACATGTTAAACTATATGAACATCAGTGTAAACAGGTGGATTCAGCTCTGACTCAGTTCACTTTTTAATCTGGTGGTTAAACTCAAGTTGTTATAGTTTCTGGATTACTTTACAAATATCAACCTTTTATAAGTATATGTCTTATATATGAAAGTTTAACAAATGTGTGATTTAAGGTTGTATATTAATGTAATAACAACCAAGGTTATATTCATTTATGTAATGTTACTTTTTAAACAGGTTGTTATAGTTCTGACTTGTTATTCCTGCAGTTGATCTGAAGTCAGTTTGTAGTGTTTCTGTCTGATTCATATATCCAATACTGTTATATATTAATGTTATATCCATTCATGGGAAATGTTTAAACAGGCTTTTTCAGTTTTGACTGAATGACATTTACACTTATTGTTACTGTTGTTGTTGTTGTTGACCTGAGGTCACAGCGTGTTGTTAGTTGGGGTCTCCTCATGACGTCAGCAGGGTTTAACGTGACCTCGTCCCTGACGCTGGTCAGTTTCTCCTTGCTGTCTGGCCACAGCTCGCTCTTATTCTTCGTGTTTTTGTTGCTGTACCTCTTCGTGTTGTTCAGTAACTCTCTGGTGATTTATATCATCTGTTCGCAGCGAGCTCTTCACCGGCCCATGCTTACCTTCGTGGCATCAGTTCTGCTGAACTCTCTCACAGCCAGCACACTGATGTATCCTAAAATTCTGTCAGATCTGTTGCTGTCTGGCGCCGGCTTGGTGCAGGTGTCCCGGACTTTGTGTCTGTGCCAGGGTTTCTTTGTTTCCACTCTTGGTGCATCTAGCTTCATGCTATTGTCGGCCATGGCCTTTGACCGCTACCTGTCCATCTGCCACCCGATGCACTACGCTGTGCTGGTAACTCCTGCCAAGGTGGTGCTGATGCTGCTTCTCTGCTGGGTGCTGCCTGCTATTCTAGTGGGAGCCTCAACGATGCTGGCTAGCCGCTTACCGCTCTGCAGGGTGCAGCTCAACAGGGCCTACTGCGACATCTCCAGCCTTGTGAGCCTGAGCTGCAGTGGTGCTGAAGCGCAGCTGAGTGGATTATACAGTCTGCTAATCGCAACAGCCACGGTCTTCCTGCCTGCCGCCTTCGTGCTCTTCTCCTACGCTAGGATCCTCTTCATCTGTCTGCGGCGCTCACGTAGCTTCAGCAGCAAAGCTCTACAAACCTGTCTTCCTCACCTGCTCGTCCTCCTCATCCATTCAATCGGCATTATCGTGGACATGCTGCTCCGCCGCCTGCAGGGCGATGGAGAATCTGACTCCACCCTCATCATCTCCATCCTGATGATGATAGTACCCACTGTGCTGAAACCCGTGGTGTACGGACTGAAGTTAAAGGAGGTGTTAACGCATGTGAAGAGGCTGCTGAGCTGCCGCAGAGACAGCTGATCCCAACACTGTTTGATTGCACCACACAAAGATCCATGCAGCCAGAAGCATTTGTTGCACATCAGGAGAAACAGTGCGGCCCATATTCAGTTGCCCGCATCACCACAAACATTACTGAGAGCAGGAAAACATTTCTAGGCCTCCTTCTCGGCTCCACGTCACCATGGGCCATCCCCAAGAGGGTCCCGTCTCCGTCCTCCCCTAGAGGGTCCTGTCAAATATGAATAGGTGACATAAAAGAAAAGTACCAACATGCATGAACAAATACAAGAACTAGAAAATAAAAAGTATAAATACGTAAACAAAATATTAAGAATACGGTCAATACCGTTCCGGTGCATAATATGTTTAAGGGACTAGAAGATTTGAGGTTTGCATTTCTAAGGAAAAGGTTCCCAGATTTCTTCAAACATATTTAGTCTGTTCCTCAAATATTTGTACAGACAGTGATATTCCCCACCAGGGGTATTCCAGCGTGTGAGGTGGTCATAGGGGCCATGGTGGTTGTACAGTCTGACCGCTGCAGGAAGCTGTGGTATCTCTCTGTGAAACACCGTGGTGCAGCAGCCTCACTGAAGGAGCTGTGGTATCTCTCTGTGAAACACCGTGGTGCAGCAGCCTCACTGAAGGAGCTGTGGTATCTCTCTTTGAAACACCGTGGTGCAGCAGCCTCACTGAAGGAGCTGTGGTATCTCTCTCCTCTGTTGAAACCACCGTGGTGCTGCAGCCTCACTGAAGGAGCTTGTGGTATCTCCTGTGAAACACTCCGTGGTGCTAGCAGCCTCACTGAGGAGCTGTGGGTATCCTCTGTGCAAACACCGTGGTGCTAGCAGCCTCAACTGAAGGAGCTGTGGTATCTCTCTGTGAAAAAAAACACCCCGTGGGGGCAGCAGCCTCACTTGAAGGAGCTGTGGTATCCTCTCTGTTGTGAAACACCGTGGTGCAGCAGCCTCACTGAAGGAGCTGTTGGTATATCTCTGTGAAAACACCGTGGGTGCAGCACCCTCACTGAAGGAGCTGTGGTATCCTCTCTGTGAAACACCGTGGTGCAGCAGCCTCACTGAAGGAGTCTTGTGGTATCTCTCTTTTGACAACACCGTGGTGCAGCAGCCTCACGAGGAGCTGTGGGTATCTCTCTTTGAAACACCGATGGTTGCAGCAGCCTCACTGAAGGAGCCTGTGGTAATCCTCTCTGTGAACACCGTGGTGCAGCAGCCTCACTGAAGGAGCTGTGGTATCTCTCTGTGAAACACGTGGTGCAGCAGCCTCACTGAAGGAGCTGTTGGTATCTCTCTGTGAAACACCGTGGTGCAGCAGCCTCACTGAAGGAGCTGTGGTATCTCTCTGTGAAACACCGTGGTGCCGCAGCCTCACTGAAGGAGCTGTGGGTATCTCTCTTTGAAACACCGTGGTGCAGCAGCCTCACTGAAGGAGCTGTGGTATCTCTCTTTGAAACACCGTGGTGGGCAGCAGCCTCACTGAAGGAGCTGTGTATCTCTCTGTGAAACACCGTGGTGCAGGCAGCCTCACTGAAGGAGCTGTGGTATCTCTTTGAAACACCGTGGTGCAGCAGCCTCACTGAAGGAGCTGTGGGTATCTCTCTTTGAAACACCGTGGTGGCAGCAGCCTCACTGAAGGAGCCTGGGGTATCTCTCTGTGAAAACACACCGTGGTGCAGCAGCCTCACTGAAGGAGCTGTGGTATCTCTCTGTGAAACACCGTGGTGCAGCAGCCTCACTGAAGGAGCTGTGGTATCTCTCTGTGAAACACCGTGGTGCAGCAGCCTCACTGAAGGAGCTGTGGTATCTCTCTTGAAACACCGTGGTGCAGCAGCCTCACTGAAGGAGCTGTGGTATCTCTCTTTGAAACACCGTGGTGCAGCAGCCTCACTGAAGGAGCTGTGGTATCTCTCTGTGAAACACCGTGGTGCAGCAGCCTCACTGAAGGAGCTGTGGTATCTCTCTGTGAAACACCGTGGTGCTGCAGCCTCACTGAAGGAGCTGTGGTATCTCTCTGTGAAACACCGTGGTGCAGCAGCCTCACTGAAGGAGCTGTGGTATCTCTCTGTGAAACACCGTGGTGCAGCAGCCTCACTGAAGGAGCTGTGGTATCTCTCTTTGAAACACCGTGGTGCAGCAGCCTCACTGAAGGAGCTGTGGTATCTCTCTGTGAAACACCGTGGTGCAGCAGCCTCACTGAAGGAGCTGTGGTATCTCTCTGTGAAACACCGTGGTGCAGCAGCCTCACTGAAGGAGCTGTGGTATCTCTCTGTGAAACACCGTGGTGCAGCAGCCTCACTGAAGGAGCTGTGGTATCTCTCTTTGAAACACCGTGGTGCAGCCCTCACTGAAGGAGCTGTGGTATCTCTCTGTGAAACACCGTGGTGCAGCAGCCTCACTGAAGGAGCTGTGGTATCTCTCTGTGAAACACCGTGGTGCAGCAGCCTCACTGAAGGAGCTGTGGTATCTCTCTGTGAAACACCGTGGTGCAGCAGCCTCACTGAAGGAGCTGTGGTATCTCTCTGTGAAACACCGTGGTGCAGCAGCCTCACTGAAGGAGCTGTGGTATCTCTTTGTGCAGACAGGGTGTCCAGCAGGGAGGACAGCTCAGCCATGTGACGGTTATTCTGGTTTAGCACTAGCAGCTTTGTAAATAGTGAGTTGTATTAGAGATCATTCAAAGCTACACTGAGGTGATCGGATGGTTTTACAGCAGTGGTCACCAACCAGTCGATCGTGCAGGTAGATTGCGCTCTGTTTAAAAAATTAAAAAGGTTACAAAAGAAAAGGAACAAATCAATTTTTAAAAAAAATATTATGTTAATATGTTTTTAGATGTAAGCCTATCATCCACCACCCTGTTAGCAGGTGCCACTTGATCGACGTGTCGTTGAGACATTCCCTGTCACTCCTGAAAATAATAGACTGACTTCAAGTGATGCTGCATATTTTTGAACTCACTGCACTTATGGTAGATACCAACTACAACAACATTAACATATTTTACCATGATTTAATTGTAATACACGTTTCAAAATGATGCCGGAATAACTACATACTGAAACCGGTTAGTGAATGAATGCTTTGACAAGTCTTCAGACAAGACTGCAGGAGAAAAACCTTTTAAAATGCGTGTTTTCTGAATGGAGATCGGATCGATCAGGCTAAACTAACGTAGTATAATATATGCTCTCTCCACACTCATAACAACATGATACAGACGCAGATACAACAGCGACTGTATTCACCATGACACAGACAGTCTGTGGTTTGTACTTGTTTAACTTTTGTCCAGTTTCTGAACAGATATGAGGAGCTGTGATGAGTTGATTAAAGAGACACACACCACCACACACACACACTTTTGCATTTCAAAGTATTTCTTGTTCATACAGTTGAATGTTGGAGCTTCACTGTGCACTGCTGAATGATGTATGTGCAGTGTTTGACCCTTGAAGGCTGTTTCTTCTGCTCTGAAATGGAATATATTTGTTATATATTAATAGAACTTTTTAGATTTTTAGATTTGATTTTGGATTTGTGAATGGGAGAAGTAGTAGATGGAAAAAATACCAAACACTAATTATTCAAAGTAGAGTATTTCCTTTTATATACGGTAATACTAAGGAGGCATAGGCATATGATGATATAATGTTTGACATTATTGATATTAAAAAAGTGATTTGTTTTCCATGTCATTCGTGTGTTTTTCTTATCAGAAAGTGAAGTTATTTATTTGTAAGCTCCAAATCCAAATGTTTCCCTCAATGGCCGTTGTGCCCTGGCATGTGGCCTTTGCGCCCTGAAAAAATGTGTGACACCAAAGGCCAAATGGCCTTGCCCCTAAAGTGACGAAAATCCAAGCCTGTACAGGGTACTTATTATATGTTGTACTTTGGATTCCTAAAGCTTTAAGTCTACTAACTCATCATCCAAGGGTGGTTTTCACTATAAGTAAAAAAAAAATGTGGACGGACACTATCATTTACAGTTTTTTACTATGTTCAATCTGAATTTTCTTTAAAATAAAAAACATCTATATTGATTCTGACTCTTCTACATCCAACTCACAGGTTTATCATTACTTTGAGAAAAAAGATTATTAATTTAACCCTTTTAGAAGTTAAGTTATTGTCATTTGTTGTGGAAAGGTCATGTTCAAGCCTGAGACTTGAAAAACAGGCTTGGGGCTTAACTTAAGGCGAGACACGGCAGGCAAAAACATCGTTTTTCATGCACTGGTCAATTTTGAGATTTTGTGCTATTTTGATTCCATAACATGTTTTCTTTCAGGCTTTTGGAAGGAAAACGTACAAAATACACATTTAGGTGTTTATTTTACTATAGTTTGTCTATTTGCGTCTGTAGATGTCTCCTAAATTCACCAAAAGTTAGCATTCTAACCAGCCGCGGCGCCAGGATTTCAATTGTGGGTGGGCCAATGTAATTTCGGCTGGGCCTGTTCTCTCTTTAAACATTTTCACGTAGGCCTATAAGAAGCTTAAATAGTATTTAAATGATTAAGCGGCACGCCGCAATGAGTGAAATTAAATGTTATACTGCATGTTATTTTGTTTTGGTTCACAATACATTGATACATTTAGAAACAAAGAGCATACAACGGCAGAATACGGAATAATGAGCGAGCACCTGATGTGTGTCTGTGTGCTTAGACTGCAGCTTGCTGTCCTTTTTAGCGGATCTAGCGAAGTGAGCGGCCGTGCGTAAATGGCACTGGTTCTCTGACGCGGCACTTTTCAGAGGCTGCAGATGTATCATTAGGCTACTTCCTTCTGATACTGCAGAGATTTCATGAGCTGAAGGTACGTTTCATACTAAAGCAGCTGGGCAGCAGATACTGTTTCACATCAGGAGTGGAGTGCACCAGCTCTACGTCCGACATAGAACCGAAGGTTAAAGGAGACATTTCATGCTTTTCCGGTTATTACCCGTCCCCTTGTGTGTTATGAAGGTTTTTATGCATGTAAACGGTCTGCAGAGTCAAAAACCCTCAAAGTACACCCTGTAGCGAGTACAACTCTAACACAGAAAATACCTCCCCAAAACGCCTCGTTGGAGATTTGTCATGTTCTTCCTGGGCATTGTGACGTCTGAACACCCAGTAGCCACGCCCAGAGCTATGACCAGGCTGATTGGTCCAAATTAACCAATCCACGGACTTCATCACACACACACACACACACACACACACACACACACACACACACACACACACACACACACACACACACACACACACACACACACACACACACACACACATTCTCACAGCGTTTATCAACCTTTTTCTTACTCAATATCAAGCCACATGTAACATCCCGTCATGTCTGCTAAATTATTCATGTCATGTTAATCAGGTTCATGTTATTGTTTCACGTTTAGTTCATTTGCCCAGGTTAGATTTATGTTTAGTCAAGTCTTTTTGTTCACCTGTCTAGTCCTGTCATTGCACTTCCTGTTTTATTTTGTACTTCCCTCTGGTCTCTCATTTCAGCCCCCCTTACTTCCTCCCTTTGTGTGTTCCCGCCATCGTCAGCGTCTGCCCCGCCCCTGATTGTTTCCACCTGTTCCCACTTACCTCATGTATAAATAGTCCTGTCTCCCTTTGTCCTGTGCCAGTTCGTCTTGTGCCTTGTGCCATTAAGAGAGCCAGCTTGTCACGCCAAGAGATTTTGTACTTTGTGATCATAGTCAAGTTTATTTAGTTTGTAGTTTGCTTTGCTACGTTTTGCCTCTCAGGAGTGATTTTTGTTTGAACTTTATACTTATTCAAAGTAAAGACCTTTTGAACAACAAACTTTCTTTTGAGTCGTGCGTTTGAGTCCAAGTGTCTGTCAAGGTTCTGTTTAGAGTTTTGAGAGGTCCTGATAATTTATTCCGGTAAATTACTCTGACCTCCTAATTGACCTTTCCGAAGATTATTGAGTCTATGTAAGGTTGCTGCTTGGCTCAGATCCACCAACGTCAGCAAGATCTCACCTCTTCCTAACCCCCCCGAAGAACCAGGTTCAATTAACTGCTGTTTCAATTCAGACAACTCTCTTTTAATCTGTTTAAGCGATCCCGAAGGATTTTGATATCAGTAAATGGAGTGGGCTCCTACCTAAGTGTGTGTGGCAGGGTGCAATCTTACCTTTGACGCAGGAGAGAAGGGCACAGGTGTCTTTTAAAGGATCCCAATCCAACAGGTGGGATCCAGTTTATTTGAAGAAAAATAGGTCCAAACTAATACAGGGTTTTTACCTTCTCTCTTTACAACATTATAATCATCCTAACAAAAAAACCGTGCTGTGATCATGTTCAAATGAAACTTTAATTCACAGTCTTACATTTATTACCAAAATGTTTTAATTTCAACTGCCCATTTCAGTTGTGACATTTTAAAATTCTCCCGATAGAATTTAGAGGTATTTCCTCGTAAAAAGACCGGTGACAATAAAAAGCGCATTCAACTTTCCATTCACCCATTTATTCACATCAGTTTCATACAGTTTTTTCCGACACAGACGGCGGATTAACACTCAAAAACCCATACCTCTCCGCAAAATTCGGGGGACCAGATTTCCCCACAGGTCGCGGTATTTATAAAGGTTCATACACTTTTTCCGACACAGACGGCGGATTAACACTCAAAAACCCATACCTCTCCGCAAAATTCGGGGGACCAGATTTTCCCCACAGGTCGCGGTATTTATAAAGGTTCACACACACATCTCTCATCAAATCATTCCACTCAGCCAACAACCAATAAATTCGAGAGATATTTACCCCGTCTAGAAGGACCTTACCGAGAGCTATTAACCCAGCTCTGAAGCACACAGCCTACCCGGAGAGAGTCTACCAGGGGTCTCCCCCCCTCTCTCGCGCTCTCTCAAAAAACCAGTCTCTTTATGCTAAAAAAACTGGATCCTTAACCCAAAAAAACAAAACTCCTCCTCTCATGTTAGGGTGAAAAGGACATGAACTCTCTTTGGCCTCTTAATGTGTCTCCTTAGTGTGAAGCCCCTCCCTGTGGACTGCTGCCAGAGGAGAGGAAGAAAACTCAACCTAAACAACCCACTTTGTTTTGTTTATACTGTAACTATAGAAAACCTAAAATATGAAGCATTTTCATTGTGGGTTATACAAGAATATAATTGATTATATTTGATTATAACTAACTTTCGTTTTTAAGTATTAAACATACTATGAAAACTCACAACACCCTCTTTTCAAAACGCAAAGTTCTCAAATAGCAACAGAAAAAATTGTAAGCATAGATACATATTCAAAAACCGTCAAGAAGCATTCTCATTATGGGTTTATACAAGAATATGATTGATCATGTATGATTTATAATTAACTTTCGTTTTTTAAGTATTCACTTCATACCATGATCTCAATTAACTTTCGTTTTAAGTATTCACTTCATATGAAGATCTCAACAGTTCCTAACACCACACTTATTGTTTTTACTTCGGCTGTGAGTTTCTGTGTGCTCAGGATGAGTTTGCCTGTGTTTCGCTGTGTAGCTAAACAAGGAAACAACACCTCCACGGAGCTCAGCGCGATTCACAACGTCCCGACCAATCAGAGCACACTGTGCTCACAGGGATGGTGGGGGCTGGAGCTATTGAAGCTACAACAATCCGTTAAAGGCAGAGAGTGAAATTCAGTGAATACACGTAGTTTACAGAGATGCTGTATGAAAAAACCAATGTGAGTTTGGAAAATTGCACAATATAAATCTATTCTAGTAGACCTCAACTACGGAATTATGATCAGGGGAAATGGACCAAACTAAAGTCAGGGCCGGCCCTGACCAATTTGCTGCCCTAGGCAAGATTTTAGCTGGCGCCCCCCCCCCCCAAATACAGACACTCACTATGACTCCCGCATGCATGCACGTGCACGGTTGTGGCATGACCACCAAAACAGAAATATATAGACACAAGATGTGTGCAAAGGTATTTAGTATCCTATCCATGTGAACATGATTTAAGTGGGGGGTGGACCTAACATCCTCTAGGGGGGTCTGGGGGCATGCTCCCCCGGGAAGATTATTTATTTTTTATATTGAAGTTAAAAGCATCAATCTGGGGCACTTTGAGAGCAACATTAAGAGATCTATTGATACATCTCTCAACATCAATATGAAACAGAACTGTAAGCAGATTTTCTTTTTCTTCATGGATATTTTACAAATCAATCAGCCAACTTTTTTGTACTGTCATATAGTATTTTATACCTGTTTATCTATTCTCTTATTTTTGTATAACTATAATGATCATATAAAGGTGTGCCTTTACCTGACTGAGCTGAGGTTATCAGAGCCTCTCAGTCTTTCAGGAGAGAGCTCTCTAAAGCTCTCCCCCCGCGGCCGCTTACACAGTAAATTCCAATGTTAATAAAAGCACACAGAAGCTGTGTACGTTTTTTGGGAGTTTGATTTATTTTGAATTAACACTAATACAAAATTAAAACCTATAATTGCATACTAAAACCATTATTTAAAAAAAAGAACTATTTCACATAAACCTCTGAGTAGTAATACTGATCCCCTTTCAATCACATTAGTATGCATACAAAGTGGCAGGTGCTGTGACAGGTCACACCTCTCCCTACTTATGCTAATGAGCCCGTTGATATGCTAATGACCCCTTTGTTCGAGGTGTTATCACATGTTGGTGTGCTATCCCATGTAGGTGTGATATCCTTTGATGTGCGGGGTGAGGTGGAATCACACGTAGTAGAGCCTTTGTTGTCTAATCTAATTAGCCTTTGATGTTTGTCCTTTGATGTGAGGGGTGATGTGTATAGCGTGTAGGTGTGATATGGCCCCCTGTAGTAGAGCCTTTGTTGTCTAATCTAATTAGCCTTTGATGTCTGTCCTTTGATGTGATGTGTTATAGCGTGTTGGTGTGATATGTCCCCATGTAGTAGACCCTTTGTTGTCTAATCTAATTAGCCTTTGATGTCTGTCCTTTAATGTGAGGGTTGAGGTGTTAGCCTGTTTCCATGACCGTGGAGACAGCGGAGACCGAGGAATAAACGGAGACTTCGAGATTCCCCCGGGGACGCCTCGGCAGAGAGACACGCATGAGGCAGTGACGAGAGGAAGAGAACCGAGATCCGAGGGAACAAATATCCGCCATGTTGTTAGCCACCCTGCTAGCATATCAACGGCTAAAGCTACAACGGAGCCTCCCTCCCCCCACCACCACCCACCTCTCCAAACACCACGGCAAGCCGGTTGCTGTAACGGACAAAGACAAATATCTACAAGCTGACGACATTGTGCATTTAAGCAACAAAAATGGACTACATATTTTTCATCTGAACACTAACAGCCTGAGACACAAACTGGCTGAACTCAGGCAGCTATTCATGAACGGTAAGGCAAGCATATTATGCTTTTCTGAGACCAAATTGGACAATTCCATTACAGATTCAGAGATTGAAATTGAAGATTATCTTGTAGTGAGAAGGGACAGGAACGTGAATGGAGGTGGTGTCTGCATGTACATACATAAAGACACCAATTTCAAAAACCGAACTGACCTGCATCATGAAAATATTGAATCTGTGTGGGTTGAAATTCTTTTTGACAATGCTAAATCTGTAATAGTCGGGACAATCTATAGACCACCGGAACAGAGTGACTTTTATGATACATTAGATGGGTGTTTGGCTGATGTGGGGGATGTAGAGACAATTATTATTGGAGACTGGAACACGGATATGCAACGTAAAGACACGTCCGTCTTCAAGTCCTTCAGTAGGATTTGTGATCTGCACGGCTTCAGCCAGCTAATCACCCAACCCACCCGGGTATGTGAAACAACACAAACTACCATTGATCTCATTCTGACCTCTGACAAGTCCAGGATCTCCAGTAAAGGGGTTATAGCATACGGGTTAAGTGATCATCATATGATATTCTGTACCCGCAAAAAGCTAAAACAAAGGGCCGGCTGTCACAAAACAGTCATATCTAGAGACCTCAAAAACTACTCTAGCGAGGCCTTTAACCTAGAACTGGAGAGCCTGGACTGGTCAGATGAGCTCAGTGGTACACAAGTTGAAGAAACATGGCTTGGTTTCAAAAACAAATTCTCTGCAATACTCAATGATTTGGCCCCCCTAAGAACAACCAGGGTAAAAAATCGCGCTGAGCCGTGGATGCACTCCGGCATACTGACCGCCATGAAAACCAGAGACAAAAAATGCTCTGAGTCTCATAAAAGTCAGTCAATGCTTTCCAAAAGCACGAGCAGTGAACTCCAGGCCCACGTGACTGAACTCAAAATTGAAAGAAACAGACTAAGAAATGACGTAAGCTCCATGATCAAAACTGCCAAAAAGAATTTCATCAATGTCAAAACTGAGGAAAACAAAAATAAACCCCGTGAACTTTGGAAATTACTCAATAACCAGCTTGGCTGCAGTAAAAAACTCAAAACGAGATTTTCTAACTTAAACATAAAGACAGATAACAGGCTAATCACAGACAAACTGGATGTGGCCAAGTACTTGAACATTTTTTTCACAAACATAGCCACAACTCTTAGTATATGAACAGGTCGAAAAGTACCTCGCGGAAAATAAACTAATCTATGAATTTCAATCTGGCTTTAGAACATCCCACTCCACTGACACATGCCTTCTTTATTTGAGCGACCACATCAAGCAAGAGGTGGATGAGGGAAAGTACTGCGGCATGGTGATGCTGGACCTACAAAAGGCTTTCGACACTGTCAATCACCCCATTCTGATTGACAAGCTAAAAGCAATTGGTTTTGATAAACTATCGGTGAGCTGGATGCAATCCTACCTGGAGGGGAGAGAACAGATGGTGGAGGTAAACGGTACTCTGTCCCCCCCCCTCCCAGTGAGCTGTGGTGTTCCACAAGGAAGCATATTAGGTCCGTTACTGTTCCTAATTTATGTAAATGACATGTCATCAGCATGTGACTGCAACTTGTTCCTGTTCGCGGACGACTCAGCCCTGCTGGTCTCTGACAGGAAAAGGTTGCAGGTTGAAAAAACCCTCAGCTCCGAGCTCGGCAGAATCTGCACCTGGCTCGCCGATAATACATTATCATTACACCTGGGTAAAACAGAGTCCATTCTCTTCGGTTCGAAACATAATCTCAGCAAATCCGACGACTTCTCAGTTGCAGTGGGCGACATTATTGTCACAAGTAAGAAGGAAATTACATACCTAGGATCTATTCTTGAGGCAAACCTCTCCTGTGACAAAATGGCATCCAATGTAATAAAAAAAGTCAATCAAAGAACTAGATTCCTATACCGGATCTCCTCTCTGGTAAACAAAAACACCCTGAAAACTCTGGCAGGAGCACTCATTCAAGGGTACTATGACTATGCTTGCACGTCATGGTACCATAGCACCTCCAAGGCGCTAAAAATAAAACTTCAAACATCGCAAAATAAACTGGTCAGACTACTGCTTGACCTTTCATCTAGAACCCACCTCACCTCTGCCCACTTTGACAACCTAGGATGGCTTAGAGTAGACGACAGAGTACAGCTACTTGCAATGGGCCTGGTCTACAAGATCCACTACACCTCTATGGTACCCATGTACATGTCAAAATTCTTCCCAAAGGTCAAGGAATACCATGATCATAACACCAGAGGGAGCTCCACAAATCATGTGAAACCCAGATTTGGCACAAAAAAGGGGGAATACACGTTTCGCAATTATGCCACATCAAGGTGGAACGCTCTTCCCACAACTGTAAAGGAAAGTAAAACTATACTTACCTTCAAAACCTCTCTTAAAGAGCACCTTCGGGGGAGAGCATTGCAAACCTGGCCCCGGTAATGGTACAAATCTCAACCTGTCGTTCAATGGACAGCTTCCCCCCCCCCCCATCTATGTATATACTCGCATTTTAGACTCTGTTACTAACTGTATATCTGTAGACTTGGTATGTCTTAAATGTCCGGTTAGGATGTATTAGAACGAAATCTACAATGAAAATTGTAAACAAGCAATCTGTATGTAAAAAACCACCTGTATGTAAATTGTAAATAAGCCATCTGTATGTCAAATATGTCTTATATGTCTTAAATGACATGATGAATTGGAAATGGGGGACCCTGATGTAAACAAGACGAAAGTCTTTCTCTGGTCTGCATCCCCTTAACAATTGTATGTTTTGAGCTGTACTGTACTGTACCCAATATACAAGCTGTTAATAAACTTTTCAATCAATCAATCAATCAAAGCACATTGATGTCAGTAAGCAGCTCAAAATGAGCATATATGCTCCTTTGAGTAAGACAAAACACACTTAAAGCATAAATTAGGGGTATTTTTTATGAACTCTCATGTGTCTTACATAGGCCAATATTGTTAAACAGTTATTACCCCAGAACTGACAGGGGAACATGGTTGCAACCAATGTAGGAAAAAACGTTTTACACAATGCCCTGACTTTTACTCCACATTCTCAATTCCAATAACAAATAGTGTGCCAAACACCCACCAAACACATTTCTAACAAATTATGCATCGATATTGAGGCTGGAATGTTATAATCTCAAACCAAGTTGCAATGTTAACTTTGGTAGGCTTGTCTATAAAATCAAAAATCTAAAGAAAATAAATGTTTTAATTGTATGTTGTAGTGCCGAGAGACGGGAGTCGGAGGCGGGGTATCAAAGTTACAAGCTCTACTTTTATTTAGCATCTGAACACACATGTAAACAACTTCATGCCCGGGAAGCGAAGACCGGCGGAAACAGGAAGTCCGGCTCACTCAAATGTCCGTGCGGAACAATACCCCAACCCATAGATCCATGGGTGAATAATGTCAATCACCACACAAGCCCCCCCAGTATTCACCCATAGTCAAAATCCTCGTGCCTGGGAGGAAGTACCACCCGACCCCGGCGCGTACGGACCACAGGGGCCGAGGCGGGCGGGGCCACAGGCGAGGGCAGGGGCGCCAACGAGGGCATCCCCACAGGGGGTGGGGGGCGGGCCATGGGAGGGCGGCCCCGACGTGGGGGCAGAGCCAACTCCAACGGCCTGGAAATGTCCACGTGAGCAGGCTTAATCCGATCAACGGACACAGTCTCAGGCCTGCCACCAACGTCCACCACCAGGCTCTTATCCCCGTGACGTATGACCCTGAATGGACCGTCGTAAGGGGGCCGCAGGGGACCGCGGTGGGCGTCGTGGCGAATAAAAACGAAATCGGCCGACCGTAATCCGGGGGACACCCGGAAAGATGGGTTGCTGTGCTGCGACGTGGGGACGGGCGTGAATGTCCCGGCGGTCTCCAGCAGGGAGGAGCGCTGCCCGGCTGCAGACCAGGGCACAGTGGCGGTGGGAATGAATTCCCCAGGGACCCGTAGCGTCTGACCATAGACGAGCTCCGCCGACGAGGACTGCAGGTCTTCTTTGGGGGCACACCTGAGGCCGAGCATAACCCACGGGAGCTTATCCACCCAGTTGCCGTCTATCAAGCCGGCACGCAGTGACGCCTTCATGGACCGGTGAAACCGCTCACACAATCCGTTAGCCTGGGGGTGATATGCAGTGGTGCGGTGCAGCTTGACCCCCAAACCCACAGCAACAGCGTTCCACAGCTCCGAGGTGAACTGAGAACCGCGGTCAGAGGAGAGGTCAGACGGGGTCCCGAATCGCGCCACCCACGTGCCGATGAAAGCGCGGGCGACGTCGGAAGCTGATGTTGAGGCGAGGGGAACGGCCTCGGGCCAGCGGGTCGTCCTGTCCACCATCGTAAACAGTTAAGTGAAACCGTGAGAGGGGGGAAGCGGACCTACGAGGTCGACATTGACATGGTCAAACCTCCTCTCAGGAACCGCAAAAAGTTCAAAAGGGGCCCTAGTATGGCGGTGGACTTTGGCCCGTTGACAGGCCACGCACGAGTCGACCCAGGACCTCACGTCCTTCTTAAGCCCCTGCCACACGAACTTCTGTGACAACAACTTCACGGACGGCTTCCTACCGGGGTGGGAAAGATTGTGAACCGCCTTAAAAACGGGTCGACGCCAGTCCGCAGGGACCAGCGGTCGAGGCTGGCCCGTGGAGACGTCACACCACAGCTTTGCGCCAGAGTCACCGACCGTGACCTCCTCCAGGCGTAATCCCGTGACCGAGGCCTTGAGGGTCTGGACCCCGTGGTCAGAGGCCTGGTCAGCGCCCATGCGGAGGTAATCGAGGCCCAGCTGCACAGCTCCGATGACCGCTCTGGAGAGGCAGTCCGCGACCACGTTAGCCTTGCCAGCGATGTGTCGTATGTCCGTGGTGTACTCGGAGATGTACGAAAGCTGGCGTTGCTGTCGGGCGGACCACGGCTCAGCCACCTTGGACATGCAGAAGGTCAGTGGCTTGTGATCCACGAACGCCGCAAACTCCCGGCCTTCCAGCAGGAAACGGAAGTGGCGAACCGCCAAATAGAGACCAAGGAGTTCTCTGTCGAAAGCGCTGTACTTGCGCTCCCTGGGAGTCAACTGGCGACTGAAAAAGGCGAGCGGTTGCCAGGCGCCTTCGACCCATTGTTCATGCACCGCGCCCACTGCGTAGTCAGACGCGTCGGTGGTGATAGCGATGGGGGCCCTGTGTGACGGGTGAGCCAACATGGCGGCTTCGCTCAGGGCGGCTTTGGTGGCGTTGAAAGCGACCTCCCTTTCAGCCGTCCAGTCTATGGCCTGGCCGGGGGATTTGTCCCTGAGGGCCTCGTACAGCGGGCGCATGGTGTGGGCCGCCCGGCGGATGAACCGGTGATAAAACGTCACCATCCAGAGGAACTCTCGGAGCGCCCGAGCTGTAGGCGGTCGTGGAAAGGCAGACACAGCCTCCACTTTCGACGGGAGGGGGGCGGCCCCGTCCTTGCTGATGAGGTGCCCGAGGAAATGGATGGAGGACAACCCGAACTGACACTTCGCCGGGTTGATAATCAGGCCGTGTTGGTTGAGCCTCGCGAAAAGGACCCGGAGATGTGCCTGGTGCTCTTCGGAGGAGGAGCTGGCGACCAGGATGTCGTCTAAATAGACGAAGATGAATGGCATGAGCTCTGAGCGCTGAATCCATCAGCCGCTGAAAGGACTGAGCTGCGTTCTTAAGTCCAAACGGCATACGCAGGAACTCGAAAAGCCCAAACGGCGTAATTACTGCAGTTTTGGGGACGTCCGAGGGGTGCACCGGAACCTGGTGGTAGCCCCGCACCAGATCCACCTTGGAGAAAACCAGCTTGCCCGCCAGGTGTGCAGAGAAGTCCTGGATGTGAGGGACCGGGTAGCGGTCTGGCGTAGTGGCGTCGTTAAGGCGGCGGTAGTCACCACACGGTCGCCAGCCACCGGCTGATTTAGGGACCATGTGAAGCGGCGAAGCCCAAGGGCTGTCTGAGCGGCGGATGATGCCCAGACGCTCCATGTTGACGAACTCTGACTTGGCGACTGCCAGCATGTCAGGGTTGAGCCGCCGGGCCCTAGCGTAGACAGGGGGGCCTTCAGTGTCAATGTGGTGCTCTACCCCATGTTTGGTAGTGGCAGCGGAAAAGGTGGGCTGCGTCAAGTCGGGAAACTCACTGAGAAGGTGCTGGAACTTGTCGCCCTGTGAGAGTGAGCTGGAGAGCCCGCTGAATGACGCCTCGCCGCGGGTACACGTGAACGAGGCAAACGTCAGTGCGTCCACCAGGCGGCTGTTCTTGACGTCCACCAGCAGTCCGTGAGCGCACAGGAAGTCTGCGCCGAGGAGAGCGAAGGAGATGTCAGCCGTGACGAAATCCCACTTAAACCGCTGACCCTCGAAGCACAGGTCCACTGTCTTTGTGCCATAGGTGCGAATAGGGGTGTCGTTAGCGGACGTTAAAGGTGGGCCGTGGCCTCCACCGGCAGCGTCCTCCACGGTAGCCGGCAGGACGCTTCGCTGGGCTCCTGTGTCACAAAGGAGTCTGCGACCAGAGAGGGTGTCCCTGATGAACAGGAGCCGGTTGGATGTGCCCACGCTCGCGGCCACTACCGAGCGCAGGCCTTGGCGTTTCCCGTTACCTTGTAGGTGCAGGGAGGACGGCACATCTTCGCTTTCGCCCCATAGCGTGCATGATAATAGCACAGGCCAGGGCTGGAGTTGCTGACGTCGGCCCCGGAGCTTCTGCTAGGTGGCATGCCTGTACCAGGGAAGGTGCCGCTGCGTGTCGGGGCCAGCACCTCCGGGGCAAAACGCTGGGTTGCCAGGAAGAACCGGTCAGCTTCTTCGGCCAAAGCGCGGGGCTCAGTAATAGCCGTGTTAGCGAGCGCTGTCTGTACATGCGGCGGCATGTGCCGAAGAAACAGTTCTATGAACAAAAAATTAGGTTCTTCCGTACCCAGCAGGCTGAGCATCATCTCCATGTGGTCAGAAGGCTTGTTGTCCCCCAGGCTATGAATAGCGAGCAGGCGTCGGGCCCGTTCCGACCGTGACAGCTCGAAAGTCTTTAGCAGGAAAGCCTTGAACGCTGCATATTTATCCTGGGCACGAGGAGATGTAATAAAGCCCACCGTCCGGGTCGCAGTGGAGCTCCCCAGCGCCGAAACGACGTGAAAATAGCGTGCTGCGTCGTCAGTCACTCCGCGGAGGGCGAACTGAGCCTCCGCCTGAGCGAACCATGCAGCTGCAGATGTCTCCCAAAACTCCGGCAGTTTGAAAAAAACGGCGTTACTTGCCATGCTCGGTTCAGTCTCGGATCCTTCAACAAGACTTATGTCGGGGTCACCAATGTAGTGCCGAGAGTCGGAGGCGGGGTATCAAAGTTACAAGCTCTACTTTTATTTAGCATCTGAACACACATGTAAACAACTTCATGCCCGGGAAGCGAAGACCGGCGGAAACAGGAAGTCCGGCTCACTCAAATGTCCGTGCGGAACAATACCCCAACCCATAGATCCGTGGGTGAATAATGTCAATCACCACAATGTAGCCTTTACAAACTTTTAGATAACTTTTCTCTTAAATATAAAGCACTTTTCTGCTTATAATCATCTGCATAAACATTATAACATTCTTGTTGAGTGTGTATTTTTGGTGTACAGTTATTTACAAGCGGCAAGAGGCTATAAGGTAACGTTAGCTAGCTAGTTGGCTAGGGCAACCATCTTAGCTAGTGCGCGAAAATCAACAGCAAAAGAAAATGTTATTTTAATTGTATGTAGCCTAAACACTTTCACCCGACTTTCCTCTCAAAGATAAAGCACTTTTCTGCTTGGATTTATCCGCATCAACAACATAACCATCTTCTTTATTCAGTGCTCGATCACATAGTCAATGCTTCAACAGCTTGCTTTCAAACATTATTTTTGGGAAATTCCCATTCTTGAATTAAACACTGAGAAAGAGAAAAAAAGGTTTGTAATCACCGTACATTTTGTAGATGCAGCCAGATGGATGAACCCGGAGTTTCTGTTGATGAGAAGCGTGCCTCTGAGCTGCACCCGATTTCCAATTTGAGTGATTTTGGCCGGCCAGCCTAAAGTGCCACTATTTGCCCGTTTTATACGCGTCAAAAACGCGCGTTTATTTGGTAAAAAAACGCGCGTTTTATACGCGTCAAAAACGCGCGTTTTTTTTACCAAATAAACGCGCGTTTTTGACGCGTATAAAACGCGCGAAAAACGGGCGAATAGTGGCACTTTAGGCTTTCCATAGCCGTCTTTCCTGCAACGGCGGTTTAAACTGTATTTCCTCCCCACACTGAGCTCTGATTGGTCAGCAGGCGTGGTGCTTTCGCTGAGTTGATCTCTTATCCTGGAACATATCCTGCTTCGGAGCACAGTGTTACCTTTTATTACTAACGGTATCTCGGCACCGAAACCGTAGTTTCGAATACACACCGGTGGTTTCTGACTTGGCTCGTTGTCAGCCGGTAACCAGCTGCCCAGACATTTCGAGGGGGAAAAGGATGGAAACTAAGCGTTCGGGTGCCGTGGGAAGAACTTCCGTTTATTCACGTTCTTCAAGCTATATTGACATTGTATTGCATACATACAGATAGATACTATTCATTTTCTGACCACTCAATACTTTCGTCTCTCTCTCCATAACTCCGCACTTCGTCTTGGCCATCACATTTCACACACACACACAGACTCCAAAACCCACAACCCCTTGCGGCTGCTACTCTTAAAGTGACAGGTCAAGCCTGTAACAACAGACTAGGTTCCAGGATAAGTCACCATGGAGATCTAGCCCGCTAAAAAGTGAACCAGCTTCGTAGTACCGGAAATCCCAGAAGTTATCTTGCTAAACGAAAATCCTGCTTCGTAGTATACCCCCCAGGTTAGGTTGCAGGCTAAGAGATCAACTCAGTGAAAGCACTGCCTGCTGACCAATCAGAGCTCAGTGTGCGGAGTTTAAAGCGATCAAGTCATATTGAAAATAGGCCTACAGAAAAACTGCCGTTGTAGGAAAGACGGCCGGCAAAAATCACCGACTGTGATAATAGAATATCACCTCCCATCTTCAGAGCAATCTGACTATTATAACATTAGCGTTAAGAAAGCTTACTTAAATATCTGCCACAACATAAGTAACCGGATCAAAGTAACAGTAGGCTACAGTCCGCGGCACTGTGAGTGCAGACGTCGATGTGTCTCATTATCATTCATATCACACCATATCACATCATAATGTATCATATTTCCTTATCTGAGTCAGCTGAGCCGTATCATGCTGTGCAACACTCACAGCGTCACAGACTGTATGCAGAAGTATTATTTTAATCAACACATTAAGTTGACGAAACACTTGAGTCAAATGTAATTAAAATCAGATCGTGTCTTAGACGGGGCATATCATAAACCTGTTAATGTACGCATTCAAACACTTGTTCTTTTACCAGCTGTATTCACCTTGCAGGTGCAACTATGTGGCTTTTATCCTGGATAAAGTGTTTAAGTCATGGATGTTTGAAAGTTTAACTTCTTCGTATGTCTAATATTATAGTTGACTTTTCATTCAGGAAGTATGACGCGCTGTCAGTACGCTTGTCCACGTTTGTGATACCACAACCTTTCATGTGAACGCGAACCTAACTAGATAGGACACGGCTGGCTTGAGCGATCCACTTGATAACCCTTTAGTGGGAACACCTGTAGCGTTAGCTTCCATTCCTGCTAGCTCGTCAAGCAGAGCAGTTCATGTGATAACCTCTCTGTTATTAATGGCTAATAAAGATTGGAACTCTGTTCTTAATACACCGCCTCGGACTCCCTTTTCCTGGCACTACACTGGTGACCCTGACGTGATGTGTTCGTAAAGCTGCCGGAATTCTGGGAGCACGCCGTGGAGGCGCACTTCGCCTGTCGACAGGTCCGTGACGGGGACCTAAAATACTACCATGTGGTAGCAGCGCTGGGCAGCTCTGCATCGTCCAGGTTGGTGGGATTCATCGCAGCCCCCCCACATCATGGCAAATATGAGGCGATTAAGAACCTTCTCCTTAAGACATTTAGCTTATCTGCTAAGGAGAGGGCCCGCCAGATACTTGACATTCAAGGCCTAGGAGACAGCAATCCAAGCTAATGGAGAAAATGCTAAATCTGCTAGGGGGGGGGGAAGATCCCCGGATTTTATTCACGGAGATTTTCCTGCGTTACTTGCCTCCCCGGGTCCAGACGGCACTGGCCAACACGCCTGTCACGGAGCTCCGTGCTTTGGCTGAGGAAGCGGATCATTTTTTCCTGGCTACACAACAGCCCGGTGCAGAGACGTTAGCCGCGATGCTCAGCGGCCCACCTGCAGTCAAGAAAGCGTGGTGGAGGCCGGACACGGCTGTGGCGAGCCGGCGTGGAGACGCCGGAGAGTGCGTTTACCACACACGTTTCGGGACAAGGGCGAAGAGATGCATCGCTCCGTGCAGCTACAAACCCCCGGGAAACGGAGGGGCCGGCGCTCAGTAGTGGCTCTGAGCGTTGGCGGCACGTGCAGGCTCCTCTTCGTCAGCGACAGCGTTTCGGGGAGCCTGTTTCTGTGTGACACGGGCGCTCAACAGAGCGTAGTTCCAGCGTTGAGTAAAGACGTCGCCCGTGGGGGGATGTTAAGAATAGGCGTTTGGTTGATGCCTTAACGTTTTCTTCCCTCGTGTGCACACTTGGCAGCGCAGATTACGACGGGCTGTCAGGCTCGCTGTCAGGGGCAGACACGTTTCTCAGACTGTTGGCCGAGTTTCCAGACCTGTCGCTGCCCACCTTCTCTGCGCTTAGCACTAAGCATGGCATGGAGCACCACGTCACTACCGAGGGGCCTCCTGTCTACGCCAGGGCCCGGCGTTGAACCCTTCTAAGCTGTCTGTAGCGAGGGCGGAGTTCGCAACCATGGAGCGCCTGGGCATTGTCCGCCGCTCCGACAGTCCTTGGGCTTGCCCCCTGCACGTCGTTCCCAAACCGAACGGCGGGTTCCGCCCGTGCGGGGATTACCGCCGACTCAACGACGCCACTACGCCTGACTGCTATCCGGTGCCGCACATTCAGGACTTTTCGGCGCATCTGGCCGGTACGGGGGTGTTTTCCAAGGTGGACCTGGTGCGTGGATACCACCAGGTGCCCATGCACCCCCTGGACATTCCCAAGACAGCAGTGATAACGCCTTTTGGACTTTTTGAGTTCTTGTGGATGCCTTTTGGACTCCATAATGCCGCTCAGACGTTCCAGCGCCTGATGGATTCGGTGCTGCGGGACCTGCCGTTTGTGTTTGTCTACCTCAACGACATACTCGTCACCAGCGCTTCAGTGCAGGAGCACCTGTCCCACCTCCGAGCCCTTTTCACACGGCTCCACGATCACGGATTAATCATCAATCCTGCAAAGTGCCAGTTCGGGGTGTCGGACATCGATTTCCTGGGGCACCGCGTCACCAAGGGCGGTGCGACACCTCTGCCAGCGAAGGTGGAGGCGCTGTTGCGGCTTTTCCTCGCCCGCTCACAGCCCGGTCACTCCGTGAGTTTCTGGGGATGGTGACTTTCTACCACCGTTTCATCGCCCGGGCCGCACACATCATGCGGCCGCTGTATGAAGCGTTGAAAGGCAAGACCCCCGTCCAGGAGATCGACTGGACAGCAGAGGCGGACGGCGCTTTTGCTGAGGTCAAGACCGCGTTGGCTCAGGCGGCTTTGCTGGCACACCCATCATCTACGGCTCCCATCTCCATCACCACGGACGCGTCGGACTACGCGGTCGGCGCAGTGCACGAGCAGTGGGTGGAGGCCACTTGGCAGCCGCTCGCCTTTTTCAGCCGCCAGCTGACGCCCAGAGAACGCAAATACAGCGCCTTTGACCGGGAGCTCCTCTGACTTTATTTGGCCGTCCGGCACTTCCGTTTCATGCTGGAAGGCCGTGAATTTACGGCATTTTCTCGACCACAAGCCGCTCACCTTCGCCATGTCAAAAGTGGCGGAGCCTTGGTCGGCACGTCAGCAGCGGCAGCTGTCCTACATATCGGAGTTCACTACGGACATTAAGCACGTGGCTGGCAAGTCGAACCTGGTTGCTGATTTGCCTCTCCAGGGTCGTCATCGGTGCCGTGCAGTTGGGCCTGGACTATACTCGCATGGCGGCGGACCAGGTCACAGATAACCCGGCTGCGCTTGGAGGACGTGATGTTCGGCGATGCGGGCATTACTCTCCTGTGTGACGTCTCTACGGGCCTGGCGTGGCCTGTCGTCCCTGCCAGCTAGAGGCGTCCTGTGTTCGAGACAGTGCACGGCCTGTCACACCCCAGCATTAAACCTTCGGTACGTTGGAGTGCGTGGCTTGTCAACGCGCTAAGGTGCACCGCCACACGAAGGCCCCGTTGGAGCGTTTCCTGGTGCCTGAGAGACGTCTGACTCAGAGGTCGCGCGGCTGTGGAGAAGAACGTGTTGCCCACATTCTGTTACTGAGTTTAGACTAGTTAGCTAGCAGGCTTATTGTTTTGGGTGCAGTCACTTTTGCCTCCACTTGCTGTTCAAATAAATGTTGAAAGAAAAAGTAAATCTGTTTACAATTCTGTTTCAAATGGGTGTTGAGAAATGTGTCCATAGATGTAGTCCCTAACTTTACTCTCAAAGTGCACCAGATTGATGCTTTTAACTTCAACATTTAAAAAAAAAAATTCCCGGGGGAGCATGCCCCCGGACCCCCCTAGAGGGGGGTCCCTAGAGGGTGTGCCCACACACCCTGTTAAATTGTCTCACCCACATTGAGGATGCTTCCTACGCCCATGTTGTATTCCCTGCGTCAAGTCAGGCAAATTGGGTCCAAATGTTATTGCATCAATAATCTGTTAACATTAAAATCACTAAATATATGCTGTAACTATTTTGCTCTAGGCAACTCAAGGGCTCAGGTAATGTGATTACTATATGAATAATGGTCCAAAATAACATGAAATGCATAGGGTATTTTGTTAAATAACATACTTCCGTCGCCGGACGGCCGATACATGCCTCGCATTAAGTGGGCCTGTCTGTCAATTAATCCCCAGGCCACTTTTTCCCCCCAGTCCACCCCTGCTAGAGGGCCCTGACGGCTGGCCACTGCTAGAGCGTTGGTGTTGGGATCAGGGGAGCACAGGTTCAAACCCCACTGCAGTCAGCATGTCGTTGTGTCCCTGAGACACTTCACCCCAAATTGCTCCTGTGGGGATTGTCCACAGTATTGAGTATGTAAGTCGCTTTGGATAAAAGCGTCTAACAAGTATCATGTAATGTAATAGTGTGTTGAGAGTTCTCCAAAGTCAATTGCTCCATGGACTCAGCTTCCCAGTATGCTTGTTTTTGCAAAACTTGAAAACCTACTTTCAAAAGCAACAGCTCTCTTTTTTTCCTCAACACCTTTGGCTTCACTGGGAACACAGCAGCTGTAGTTCTCTTGTTCCTAATGTTAGAGGAAGCAAGCACCTTTCCACATGTAGCTAGATTAGCACCAACAGCTACGTAAAGCCTGCTAACAATTTTAAAGAGGTCCTTCTCCTATAGTGTGTTATATGTATGATGTTTCCTGTATGTATGAAGTTGCCTGTATGTATGAAGTTTCCTGTATGTATGAAGTTGCCTGTATGTATGATGTTGCCTGTATGTATGAAGTTGCCTGTATGTATGAAGTTTCCTGTATGTATGAAGTTGCCTGTATGTATGATGTTGCCTGTATGTATGAAGTTGCCTGTATGTATGAAGTTTCCTGTATGTATGAAGTTGCCTGTATGTATGAAGTTTCCTGTATGTATGAAGTTGCCTGTATGTATGATGTTGCCTGTATGTATGAAGTTGCCTGTATGTATGAAGTCGCCTGTATGTATGAAGTTGCCTGTATGTATGAAGTTTCCTGTATGTATGAAGTTGCCTGTATGTATGAAGTCGCCTGTATGTATGAAGTCGCCTGTATGTATGAAGTCGCCTGTATGTATGAAGTTGCCTGTATGTATGAAGTTGCCTGTATGCATTAAGCGTGTTGTCACGTGGGCAAATATGTATTTTAAGTTGAAACTGCATAAGCTGCAGCTTTAACAGGGACTCCCTGCATGGTGTGATCAAAATGAAGGAACATTCCAAACCAAATGCTCAGTGTGTGCCTCTGGTCAGCAGGTGTCACTGTTGTTATAATAAAGAATGCACTTATTCCAAAGAAAGCCACGGTGTGGAGCATCCATCCATTTGGGCTTTAACTTGTGTATTTGTATTTATCTCTCTGAAGTTCTTTAGTCCAACAATAAAACAGCCTGGACATAACTCTTCACAACTTGCTCTCATACTGCTGATTGCCTTTAGATCTAGTTAGAAAGAAAACTATTGTTACATCTTTGCACACGTGTCTAATGTATACTAACACTGCTATTTAAAATGTTAATATATTTAGTCATACAAATTAGAACAGTGAAAAAACCCAAAGATATTTAATAATATATATATTGTGTTGTGTTGTTTGCAAATGAACTGCCTGCTATAGCTAACAACAACATGGGAAATCTTGTCCATTTAATTACAAATGGCATTAAAGAAGTCCCTTGCAATACGCTGTAGGAACGCTGATTCAAAACATGTATTGTAACAAATAATAATAATGTAAATAAAGCACATTTTTTAAAGTTTGATTCTGTTTGGCTTTTATGTCACTGCAGTGTACATCATGTAAAGTCTTTCCAACACGTTTCCTGTTCGTATGGTTTGATTTATATCTGATTTATTAAATGTTCTGGATCTCATATCTGTGGGTTTCTTTTTTGTGTGTTTGCTTCATGTTTTATTATTAAAGAGACCCTAATGTGCTTTTGGGGGGTTTCCCTTCCCTATAGTGTGCCATCATACGCGTCACTTTTGCAAATGGCCAATCTTGTCCCAACCACTTTGCGTTAGGATCATTTGTTTCAAATGATCTGAAAATAGCGTGCACAAAGAATCGTAGATGTACAGTCTGGAGAGCTGGTCTCACTTGGTGTGTTTCTGGAAGCCCTGGTGGTGACAACTTGATTTGACCTCATGTTTTACCTCTTTGTATTTACTTTCAGTTTCAAGTCTTTATCACCACGTGCTCAGCAGCTACAGAGATATGGCAATTAAAAACTGAGGTCCAGGCTCCTCCAACAGAGCAACATGAATATATATAGAGGACATAGAACAAATAAAACAGATACATTTAGGATTATATCCCCATGTCTAGTGTAGAAACATGTCGGTGTGATTATAAAGTTGTAT
Source organism: Gymnodraco acuticeps (assembly GCF_902827175.1). Taxonomy (NCBI): domain Eukaryota; kingdom Metazoa; phylum Chordata; class Actinopteri; order Perciformes; family Bathydraconidae; genus Gymnodraco; species Gymnodraco acuticeps. Next base: position 44,940 of record NW_022992237.1, on the reverse strand, counting down.
TTACAGGCACTGTTGCAAAAACCAAGCAGTTAAAAAACATCCGATTTTTAAAAGAAAGAGGTTTGAAAAACATAATCGCTATTAAAGATGTTGGGAGTTTTATTTGAGTTATCATGTATTATTAAAATGGCTGATTTGCAACCATTGCTACGAAAAGTTAAGGAATGTCGTGCTGCCGGGGGGTTGGCTGTATCCCATAGCCAGAGGTATATCTTGAAAGAGACTGGGAACTGTCAAGCACCGCCGTTTGTTATGGCAGTGTTTAATTTTAAAATAGGTCAAATATACTCTTGCTACGAGGGATGCTACTAGAAAGAAGAATAAACAAGTGAATTATGAAGGAAACTTCTTCCATGACATAGATCAACATCAATATGTTAAATCAATCAATAGCTGCAACAATAATTACTGGAACATTGTGTGTCTGATTCCTTCCAGTCCACTTGAATATGAGTGTGATGTGTGTGGTCATGTTGGGTTGCTACTGACAGGCATGTGAGTTTTTCCCGTCTCAGTGTTCTGCATTTCTTAGAAGCAACCGGACCGCAGAGAGAACAGAGAAGAAACAAACCAAGAGAAATTATATGGCATTTCCCATTATCTCTTATAATGAATACTGTGCCCTTCATGCTGTTCAGTAAAACTACCTTGTGGTTTCACAGGTTAATGCCTTCCTGTTCCTTCACTACACCTGCAGACTGTGTGACGTCCTCAGTGCTCATAGAGATGAACTGTTTTTCTCTTCTTCATTTGTCTTTTCTGGTGTCAGTGGTATATCGGCAGCCAAACAAGTTAAAGCCATAACTGTGTGATGGGTGTTACTGGGGTTTTGCTCATCATGCATATTAATAGTCTAAACAGGAAGTAAATCTATTATTTTAACAGCCTGATATCCGTCTTCTGCTCATTGGTGACAGAGGAAAGGCATCTTTAAACACATCGTTCCTCCTTCACTGTAAGTAGAAACAGTTTATTGATGTAATGATTCTGTATACCTTGTGTGAACATTATTTAATCTGACATGTTTTATAGTCTCACATGAGAGGAGCAGCTATGAGTGCAGCAGCGAGTGGATTAGTTGTCTTCCTGCTCTCTGTGTCAGGTACTGCATTCATCACATGAAAAGAGGGGATTCTGGGAAAATGTGGGACTTGTAAAACCAGGTCACATGTGGGCAGGGCCGTCCCTCCCTACAGGCCGATCATGCAGACTGCGTGGGGCCTCACCTCGAGAAGGGGGCCTCACCTCGCAGTGGGAGCCTCAACTGCGCCGCAAGTGTGGAATCGCCGCTCCACTAGCACCCCCCGTCGACGCTCGCGAAACAGAGGGCCTCATCACATAACTTTGCGTGGGGCCTCCAGTTGGCCAGGGACGGCCCTGCATGTGGGAATAAGTTGGATGGATTTGTGTAAAAGTCAAACCTAGCAGAAACATGTATTTGTGTGTAGAATTGTAGAAACACAAAGACGTTACTATTTTTGATGGATTTTCTGAAGATCTTGTCGTGATCACTGTCCTTTGCTCGAAAAATGTGCATAAAATATCAGTTTGCTTCTCACTTTTACAAGCGTTAATGTTTCATCCTCTCTCTGAAAAACATTTTTGCTTTGTTTTTTTCTTAAGATATCTTAAAGAATCTCCAGCTCCGTTTTTGTCGTCCCATGCCATGGCCATTTCTACTGGTCATAATTCCATTGTTGAGGTCTACAAGAATTGATATTGTTCAATGGTCCAAACTCACATTGGTTTCTCATACAGCATCTCTGGATAGTATGTGTATTCACTCTCTGTCCTACACGGCTTGTTTTAGCTCCTGCCCCCACCCCCCCCTCCCTGTGAGCCCAGTGGCCGTCTGCGAGACAGCGAGACACAGCGAAACCCAGCCCCAAACACACACACACCCGCAGCCTGGCTGGGAGTTTGTGTGTGTGCCCAGGCTGAGTTCCGCGGTGTCTCGCTGTCTCGCCGACCCCACACCAGTGAGCCAGCTCACAATGTCCCGCTCCTCGCAGCAGCGAGCCTCGCAACGTCCCGCCGAGTGTGCGTGTGTGTGTGAAGAAGTCCGCGGATTGGTCCAAACGTAACGGCTCCACGGACGTTACGTTACGTCACTATAGGCCTACCCGAAATATGTCACTATACCCAAGAAGAAAACAATGTAAAAAAAGAAATCTCCAACGAGGCGTTCTGGGGCAGCACAGACAGGTATTTCCTGTGTTAGAGTTTTACTCACTACAGGGTGTACTTTGAGGGTTTGTGACTCTGCAGACCGTTTACATGCAGAAAAACCTTCATAACACAAGGGGACGGGTGATAACCAGAAAATCCTAACATGGGACCTTTAAAATTAAGTGATTTAGAGAGATTTTCTTATTCTAAGTCATAACATATTGACTCAAGTCTTATCGATCATACATCTGCACCACACCCTTCTAGTTTCTTCCCTCCTCTCTGACCTCAGTGTTATATTCCCACGCTCTGAGTCACAGCAGTCTTCTTCTTTTTCTTATCTGTATATCAGACAGAAGCTGCTCACACCTCAGTGCTCTGCATTTATTTGTATTGTTCAACTTAACTCAGCAGCAACCTGACCACAGAGCGAACAGAGAGGAAACTGGACCAGAAAAGCACAGACATGTATAATGAATAGTATTCTTAATATTTGTATGTTCTTGCAGGCATGTTGACACCTTGTGTTGGGACTTCTGTTCTACCTGGTTTAGTTCAGAAACAACAAAGTCATACATTAGTATTTGCAGCAGTTATAAACTGCCTTAAAATGAATTAACAGGTGACGTACATAGAAACTCAACTATGATAAATACATGATATGTTTCTTAGTTTCAGTTCAGCTCATAGGTTCATGAACATTTTTATAATAATGTCTGCTGATAATTTGATCTTGAAGCTTGTTCTGGTTACATTCACCCCATAAACACATTTATAGTTTGATGCACTGAGTCTTATTAACTAGTTGTTAACTTAAGTCATTAACTTTGATTCTAGTTTTTGATGTGCTCTGTGTTTCAGTGGTTCAGGGTCAGAATGACTGGGGAGTGACTTACTCTTCTACTGAGATCTGTGCAGTGAAAGGATCAACAGTGGAGATAAGATGCACCTACAAATACCCATCCACATGGAGAGGTCGTGTAAACACAGTACAGAAAACATTCTGGTCCACTAAACAGAAAGATGGTGAACCTGTAGATCTGTTCACAGCATCAGAGTATTCAGGTCGTGTCGAGGGTCGTTGTGAAAACAACGTCTGCACTCTGAGAATCAGAAACCTGAGAGAGAGCGACTCAGCTGAGTACTGGTTCAGATTCGAAACAAACCAACCAGATGGAAAATATGATGGTTCAACTGGCGTCACTTTGTCCGTCACAAGTAACAATTTTCAATTATAAGTTCATTATGTATAAATGTCTTGGATATAATAATAATAATATGCGTGTGTTTTGACAGTTTTTGTCTTAAATACAATTCCTGTTCCTTCACAAATCCAGACCTCCAGGTCACATCTGAATCAAACCGGCTGCATTGTCAGAACAGTTGTCCTCCATCTTATAATCCTCCCTACATCTGGTACAAGAACGGACAAAGAATTCAGAGAGAAACATCTTATTATACAAATATAACGAACAATGCAGACAGTTATTCAGGCGCTTTAAAGGGACATTAGGACTTACCCTCTCCTCCAGTGTGTGAGTTTACTCCAAAGACTTCTAATAACACACACACATCTAGTGGTGTTTTATATTGAACTATATTGGTCATTTTTCTCCTGTTCAAATTACTGCTGAAAGATAGAAACACATTTTATTTTTCAGGTGTCAGAGGTCAAACCTGCAACAGAGTGACTTACTCTGAGAGAAGCATCTGCACCCCCAAAGGATCATCAGTGGACATTTCCTGCACGTACAGCAGCTTTGAAGACGATGTTGAATCTAAGTTCTGGTTCATAGCTGAGCGTAGTCATCCGGGACAGAATCCCTCTCAACCTGAGGACCTTAGTGAAGACTCCCAGTATGCAGGTCGTGTTCATATCCTTGACACAGAGAGAGGATGCTCCACTCTGAGGATCTCTGACCTGAGAGACTCATATTCAGCTCAGTATCTCTTCAAATTCAAAACACCAAGCTTTGAATGGAGGAGTGATTTACCTGGTACCACTCTGACTGTCACAGGTACTGATCAACACACACTGAGGAAAATACAAAGTACACCTACAAATACTGGAAAAGTTGATGTTTGTGTAATGACCATTGGATGAAGAGTTACTATTGCTCTTTATTTCCAAATAGCAATACACAGTTGTGTTAATGTGTATGTACATCTATATATATATATATATATATATATATATAAAAATACCTTTTGCTATACTATTGTTTCTTGTTCTAAGGTCCAGCTCTCCAGGTGCAGGTGATCAGAGCAAAGGTCTACAACTATTCTACTGAGGCAGAGCTGAAGTGTCACAGCAGCTGCAGTCCAGCTAGTTCTCTGAACTACGTCTGGTTCAAGAACGGAGAGAAAATCAAAGCAACGGTGATATCTTCTTATAAAGGCTTGTTTCAGCCCAGAGACAACATCTATTGTGCTTTTGAAGGACATGAAGACTTCCCCTCTCCTCCAGTGTGTGAGTTTACTCATAAATACACACTGACATTACAATACAATGACAAATTCAGACATGCTGGAGTCACCACGGTCTTCTGAAGTGCAATACATCAATTTCATTTTCATACATCGACTAACAATAAGGGCAGACAACCATAAAGATACAAACAACAAGTATCCTCCAAGCGCATTAGCTTGAAATAAGCCAAACATGTTAAGAATTACAATTGTTTACAAAATATGTCCAAGTAACTGTTCAAAGTGTTTTCAAAATTGGCCAGTGCTCTCAACAAATAAAATATGAAGATTCAAAAAGTACTCTGTGATGTTTGCTGTCCACAGCTGACGTTAAATCGACCGGACTTCTATCTGCGGATTGATATGACTGCACATAGTCCCTTGATCCTCCTTAACAACAGTCATGTTATTCTTAGCAACGTTCTGTTAGCGAGTATTAATAACCTCCGAAATGTCCAAATTCACCAATCAGAATCAAGTATTAAACTAAGTCTTGTAATAAAAAGAAAAAAGGTGTGGGGTCATTGATGTAAAAAAGATAAATAAAGACTTGTTATTGGCTGCCAGTTTCCAGGAATCTAACAAGGATCTACATCACAATATATAAATAATAAAGAAAAAACTAAAGTCAATCATGTGTGATAACATGTTTTAATGTTTGAAATACTTTCCATTTCCATATCCTTTTTCCAGATGCTCCAAAGCTCCCCTCTGTGTCAGTGAGTCCCTCTGCTGAGATAGAGGAGGGCAGTTCAGTGACTCTGACCTGTAGCAGTGATGCTAACCCAGCAGCTAACTACACCTGGTACAAGGAGGATGAAGACTCTCCAAAAGCTTCAGGACAGATCTTCACCATCACTGACTTCAGAGCTGAACACAGTGGGAGTTATTCCTGTGGAGCCCAGAACAAGTTAGGACGTAGTAACTCCACCTTTCATCTGATTGTTGTGGCAGGTAAGTTCTCCACATTCACCAGACCTGATTCACTTTGTAATCTGAAGCAACCCAAGCATATTCAAAATGTCAGTGTTCACGGAGGAACCTCCATGGGGTCAGAGGTGTATGACACTGACAATGTGATTTATCAATCTACTAATCTAGCAGTTAGAAGTATCACATATGTAATCATGTTCCCAGGGAGTTCAACAATGATGGTGAATATCATCAGGACGAGGGTGTTGATGCTGATTCCTGTGTTTCTCCTGAGTCTGTGGACGAGGTACAACAATATCAATTCATCCGTTCAAACATCTTTTAGTTTACTGTTATGAAATACAATCTGTATTTGTTGTTACCCTTAATCCAGGAAGAAGAAAGCTCTGCGCTCCACCACTGAAGCACCTGAAGAGATAGAGGTGAGAGAGGGCGGACCTATTGACAACATTTCCCCTTCGTCAAAGCTATCCTGTGGCTCATAAATGCAATGTGAAGAGAACTTGTGATTAAAGACAACTTCCTGAGTTGAAACTAGTAATGAATTTAGAAAATAAATAATTGGCATCAACTTTAAAATTTGAAAACAAATTATAAAATATTTAAGGATATGCGGGTTTCATGAACGAGGGTCTAATTGAGTCTTCTCTCTCTTCATCAGTTGGACTCTATTCATGATTATGAGAACGTCTCACACACTGCAGCACAGACAGAAGACAGAGGAGCAGGAAGACATGGTGTGAAGTCCAGTCAGGTTAGAGCCTCCTGCATCAGATAAAACAGGCCCACTCCACATTTAGAGTCACAGTTCCAGCTGTAACTTTACACAAAGTCTCCTGTGATTTTCTTCAGATGCTCACCTGATGGAAACAAAGAAGAAGGATGTTGAAATGTCCCTTGGAGAGCGAGGCTGAGCAGGATGTGTGCAAAGTGGATATTCACCTTCAACTCTTAAAGTTTTTATTATCAGTTTTCAGTAGCAGCTGCTTGTAGGTCTAGATTAGAAGAATGAACTGCTGGCAGCTTGAACTGAACCATGTCGAGGTGTCAAACATGATTTATCGTTAACACCAGCCGATGGTCAGGTGCTATATTACTGCTTCAACTACGTGTACTGTACATGCTTATTTGTTATATGCAGAGTTGTTGATATCCTGTTGATACCCTAACCCTGCTGATGTTCAGGCAGTGGCGAGCCGTGACTTTTATACCTAGGCCCTCTGACCCAAGGGCGGGGGGGGCCAGGGGGCCATTGGCCCCCCCACTTTACGGCCCTGCCCCAAATTTTCGCAGCAGCGGATGCCGTGGAACACATCCCGTTTCAATAATTCCCCTCTACTCTAAAGTCGCATCTAAAAAGAACGCCATCTGATCTAGCTGTGTATATTTTGCTATTTTTTATTGTTATATTCAATCTCATTAGCTACAGGCATTTTTGAAGCTTGTAAAGGGAAGAACACAGCTCGCCTTCCCCCACGGAAGAGGACCAGGAGTTGGCAGGACCCCCGGCGAGACAGGTGACGGCGGGACCTCTAACGGAACTACGATCGGCATAGTAATCGTAGATAACACCGCAGGGTCCGTTACAGTTTGTTTTCATCTGATTTCAAATAAACAAAGTCTTGGCTTTCAGAACATTAAACTTGTTTCGGCAAATTCAGATGATAAATACAACTTTAAAGCTTTTAACGGCATAATTACAAGCGGAGAACGGAGTAACTTGACGTCACAGCAGGCATAACAACAGCCGGTGTTTCTCCTGAGAGTTTTCCCCGGGAAACAAACGCAAAAATACACCAACACACACACGTATACACTCACACACTCGCGAGCTTCCCCCAGACCAGTAATCCAAACAAAAAGATCCTCCCTCCGTACTACTTTGATCATTTGCTCCGCTAATAATCAATCAGATCGATCCAGAGAAGAGGAAACTTTAAAGGCCTTTTTCTCAAAATGATGACTCGGTGACAGACATTATATAATGTGACATATTTTCCTTAATATTTGGAGTACAAAAACAATCCTGATATCATTAGAAAGCTAGGAATCTTCTCTTTCCAACAGTGTATACAACTCTAAATGTGTCTTCGGATCAATGCGACTGATTTCAATGGAGCAGGTCACTTTGCATTAGGTAAAATACAGCAGGCAGACATAACAGGAAGAATATGTACATTTTAATCCAATCAAATAGGACATTGTCACACCATTCAAATGTATCCATGTACATTACAACCAATAACAAAGCTTAGATGTGTTTATTTGTTACGTTGTTTACGTTATGTGTTACGTTGTTCAGTGTGTGTCAGCCGTTAACCTAGATAGATAAACTTGCAAACATGTCAGAAGAACCGGCGCATAAGAAAACAAAATACAGTCAAACTAAGCTAAAATTCAACAACTTGAATGTCACATCCGGACCCTGACATCCACAACTCCGGAGCTCTGTCCGCAGAGGCTGTCAAAACCGCCGCCGCCGGTATCGTTGAACCGAAACAGGCTGGTTCCGACTGCATGGAGGTTTGTTGTCGGGACATTGTGACGGGCCAATAAAAGCTTATTTGGGCAAACAGAAGGTACTTCAATGCAGAATGGTACAAAAACAGAGAGTGGTTAATTATTTGCAAAACCACTAAACGAGCCTTCTGTGAAATATGCAGATGTACTGCTGTCAACCGGCTTGTAACTTTCTCCAAATGTGGAGATGACAGCTTTGTAAATAGGCTACCGAGTTAATAACTGGAACTTTTCACAGAGCTTACTTCAGTCAAACACCAGTCAACATTCAGCTTGTCAAACAAGAGCGTAGCAGGAAAAAAGAAGAGATGGAATGAGCAACTGCGCTGTCATATGTGTGGGCTGGTCCTGTGTAGTTTCATTTACAGGAAAGGAGTGAGCAGAGGGTTGAGTTGTCCATTCTTGTTCTGTTTTCTCTGACTATCTTCCTCCTGAAGACCCTCTCAGACTTTCATTTGCTCGCGCTACTAAAGAGACACGTTACCATGGAAACCAAAAAATGGTGTAGCTGTATTGAAGTCCGAGTGGAAACAGTAACATTTGGTGTGTAGAATGAAACAAATTAGATTTAGTCAGAAATCGGGAGAAATGCGGGATAAATATGACCCCGGGAGGAAAACGGGAGTCTCCCGCGAAAATCGGGAGGGTTGGCAAGTAGGCTATGTCACATACACACGTACTTTTTGCCCCCCCCCCACTTCTGAAATGAATCCGGCGCCGCTGCTCTGACCACCCTTCCCTCGAAAAAAAAGAAGAGATATTACGTCTCAACGTAGACTTCAGCGGAATATCAAAACCGTGGTCCGGGGTGCAAAACGCATCAATGACAGCGACCCTCTACCACACAAAACAACACCATTTATATAAACACCTATCATGACAGGCCACCCACAGCCAAGTACCAATTACAAATGAATTAAGTCGGCACGGCGGCCCGCATTGAAAATGACTTCGGCCTACCTTTGATGATCAAATCACTTAAACACAAAGTCCATCCTCCTGTCCTTTTGGATGAAGCACTTGCGGGTCATTCAGCTGATCCTTTGCCACTCCAGTTTATCATTGTAACTCAATCTTGAAAATGACTCGGTTAATAATTTCGCAACGATGTCATCACTATCACTGAAGTGAGCCATCATGAACGAATTTATGCTAATCATAAATCTATCGATCATAAATCTATCCATTTGATTTATGATTCAAAAATAATAAAAGTAGGGTAGACATGTGGATATTATCCGGCTGAACACAACGTGCATTTATCTAACAGGTTCGTTTTCCACAGACCTTATTTCGAGCTATTTTCCAAAATTCTATGGAGAAATCCCACTGCTTTCTGTCGAGGGAATCCGAGCGAAGCTTACTTCCGGGTTTTAGGATGCGTCACTGCACCACTTGCATAGACCTCACAGCGGGCGGATCCTGTCATAAAGTCCGCGAAAATAAAGCCCGCCCATTTAGAGGGAAGATATGATTGGTCAATTGTACTGTCATTTGACATTACTCTCTCATTGAGTTACTATAGCGGGCCCTCTGTGAATGTAGAGAGGGACCAACAAGCTCTCCCGTCTTCACAGTAACTCGCAGAGACGGCATTTAACCCTTCACATTCCAACAGAAACTGAACAGGCAGATTCGAAGGATTTATTTATTTGGAAATATTATTTTAAATACAATTAAATCAAGTTATTTTGGTAAACTTAATGAAACATGTAACAACAAAAAAATATAAAAAATAATATTTAAAAAATAAAATTCAAATATTATTTTTTAGAATATCTTAGGCCCTCACAGAGGGCCTAGAGGGCCCTGACGGCTCGCCACTGTGTTCAGGTGTATATCAGTATGTAGTGTCTCTACTTTAAAGAGTCCTCTCCTGCTGATGTTCAGGTGTATATCAGTATGTAGTGTCTCTACTTTAAAGAGTCCTCTCCTGCTGATGTTCAGGTGTATATCAGTATGTAGTGTCTCTACTTTAAAGAGTCCTCTCCTGCTGATGTTCAGGTGCATATCAGTATGTAGTGTCTCTACTTTAAAGAGTCCTCTCCTGCTGATGTTCAGGTATATATCAGTATGTAGTGTCTCTACTTGAAAGAGTCCTCTCCTGCTGATGTTCAGGTGTATATCAGTATGTAGTGTCTCTACTTTAAAGAGTCATCTCCTGCTGATGTTCAGGTGTATATCAGTATGTAGTGTCTCTACTTTAAAGAGTCCTCTCCTGCTGATGTTCAGGTGTATATCAGTATGTAGTGTCTCTACTTTAAAGAGTCCTCTCCTGCTGATGTTCAGGTGTATATCAGTATGTAGTGTCTCTACTTTAAAGAGTCCTCTCCTGCTGATGTTCAGGTGTATAACAGTATGTAGTGTCTCTACTTTAAAGAGTCCTCTCCTGCTGATGTTCAGGTCTATATCAGTATGTAGTGTCTCTACTTTAAAGAGTCCTCTCCTGCTGATGTTCAGGTGTATATCAGTATGTAGTGTCTCTACTTGAAAGAGTCCTCTCCTGCTGATGTTCAGGTGTATATCAGTATGTAGTGTGTTTGCTGCAGGTTCGGCTGGCTCAGCTCCAGTATAGTTTGTTCTCCAAAGTCAATTGCTCCATGGACTCAGCTTCCCAGTATGCCTAATTTGCAAAACTTGAAAACCTACTTTCAAAAACAACAGCTCTCTTTTTTTCCTCAACACCTTTGGCTTCACTGGGAGCACAGCAGCTGTAGTTATTTTGTTCCCGATGGTAGAGGAAGCAAGCACCTTTCCACATATTTCCACATGTAGCACAAACAGCTACACAATGTCTGCTAACTATTTTAAAGAGGTCCCTCTCCTATGTGTTTTATAGCATATCAATGGTCTGCAAAGGCTAAAATCCCTAAACATCTGCATAATCCCCAACATCTCATTAAAAAAACATAAATATATAAAATATATATATTTTGACCCAAGGTTTTGTAACCGTAGGTAAATATATATAAGGTAGTGTCTTCTCCCCCCCGCCTGAAACGCCTCCATTGGACTCCTTTGTTTACTTCTGGAACCTACTGACATCACTATGTAACAGTCCAATTCTATTGGCTAGCGCTCCAACACATTGCAAATGATAGGCTAAGGGGCGGTATATCTCTAAGCGGTTGACCAATCAGAACAGAGCCGGCCAGCTAACCAATCAGAGCAGACTGGGCTGGATAACACCGCTAATGCGTGCCTTTTGTTGCCTGTATGTATGAAGTTGCCTGTATGTATGAAGTTGCCTGTATGTATGATGTTGCCTGTATGTATGAAGTTGCCTGTATGTATGAAGTGTCCTGTATGTATGATGTTGCCTGTATGTATGAAGTTGCCTGTATGTATGAAGTTGCCCTGTAGTATGATGTTGCCTGTATGTATGATGTTGCCTGTATGTATGAAGTTCCCTGTATGTATGATGTTGCCTGTATGTATGAAGTTGCCTGTATGTATGATGTTGCCTGTATGTATGAAGTTGCCTGTATGTATGAAGTTGCCTGTATGTATGAAGTTGCCTGTATGTATGATGTTGCCTGTATGTATGAAGTTGCCTGTATGTATGAAGTTGCCTGTATGTATGATGTTGCCTGTATGTATGAAGTTGCCTGTATGTATGAAGTGTCCTGTATGTATGATGTTGCCTGTATGTATGAAGTTGCCTGTATGTATGAAGTTGCCTGTATGTATGAAGTTGCCTGTATGTATGAAGTTGCCTGTATGTATGAAGTCGCCTGTATGTATGATGTTGCCTGTATGTATGAAGTTGCCTGTATGTATGAAGTTGCCTGTATGTATGAAGTTGCCTGTATGTATGAAGTCGCCTGTATGTATGAAGTTGCCTGTATGTATGAAGTTGCCTGTATGTATGAAGTTGCCTGTATGTATGATGTTGCCTGTATGTATGAAGTTGCCTGTATGTATGAAGTTGCCTGTATGTATGATGTTGCCTGTATGTATGAAGTTGCCTGTATGTATGAAGTGTCCTGTATGTATGATGTTGCCTGTATGTATGAAGTTGCCTGTATGTATGAAGTTGCCTGTATGTATGAAGTTGCCTGTATGTATGAAGTTGCCTGTATGTATGAAGTCGCCTGTATGTATGATGTTGCCTGTATGTATGAAGTTGCCTGTATGTATGAAGTTGCCTGTATGTATGATGTTGCATGTATGTATGATGTTGCCTGTATGTATGAAGTTGCCTGTATGTATGAAGTTGCCTGTATGTATGAAGTTGCCTGTATGTATGAAGTTGCCTGTATGTATGAAGTTGCCTGTATGTATGAAGTTGCCTGTATGTATGAAGTTGCCTGTATGTATGATGTTGCCTGTATGCATGAAGTTGCCTGTATGTATGAAGTTGCCTGTATGTATGATGTTGCCGGTATGTATGAAGTTGCCTGTATGTATGATGTTGCCTGTATGTATGAAGTTGCCTGTATGTATGAAGTTGCCTGTATGTATGAAGTTGCCTGTATGTATGAAGTTGCCTGTATGTATGATGTTGCCTGTATGTATGAAGTTGCCTGTATGTATGAAGTTGCCTGTATGTATGAAGTTGCCTGTATGTATGAATGTTGCCTGTATGTATGAAGTTGCCTGTATGTATGAAGTTGCCTGTATGTATGATGTTGCCTGTATGTATGAAGTTGCCTGTATGTATGATGTTGCCTGTATGTATGATGTTGCCTGTATGTATGAAGTTGCCTGTATGTATGATGTTGCCTGTATGTATGAGTTGCCTGTATGTAGTATGGAAGTTGCCTGTATGTATGAAGTTTGCCCTGTATGTATGAAGTTGCCTGTATGTATGAAGTTGCCTGGTAGTAGAAGTTGCCTGTATGTATGAATGTTGCCTGTATGTATGAAGTTGCCTGTATGTATGAAGGTGCCTGTATGTATAAAGTTGCCTGTATGTATGAAGTTGCCTGTATGTATGACGTGGCCTGTATGTATGAGTTGCCTGTATGTATGCAGTTGCCTGTATGTATGAAGTTGCCTGTATGTATTGAGTTGCCTGTATGTATGAGTTGTCCTGTATGGTATGAGTGTGCCTGTATATATGAAGTTGCCTGTATGCATGAAGTTGCCTGTATGTATGAATGTTGCCTGTATGTATGAGTTTGCCTGTATGTATGAAGTTGCTGTATGTATGAAGTTGCCCTGTATGTATGATGTTGCCTGTATGTATGATGTTGCCTGTATGTATGATGTTGCTGTATGTATGATGTTGCCTGTATGTATGATGGTGCCTGTATGTATGATGTTGCCTGTATGTATGAATGTTGCCTGTATGTATGAAGTTGGCCTGTATGTATGATGTTGCCTGTATGTATGATGTTGCCTGTATGTATGAAGTTGCCTGTATGTATGAAGTTGGCCTCTGTTATGTATGAAGTTGCCTGTATGTATGATGTGCCGTATGTATGAGTTGCATGTTATGCTGTATGTATGACGTTGCCTGTATGTATGATGTTGCCTGTATGTATGAAGTTGCCTGTATGTATGATGTTGCCTGTATGTATGAAGTTGCCTGTATGTATGAAGTTGCCTTTATGTATGAAGTTGCCTGTATGTATGAAGTTGCCTGTATGTATGAAGTTGCCTGTATGTATGAAGTTGCCTGTATGCATTAAGCGTGTTGTCACGTGGGCAAATATGTATTTTAAGTTGAAACTGCATAAGCTGCAGCTTTAACAAGGACTCCCTGCATGGTGTGATCAAAATGAAGGAACATTCCAAACCAAATGCTCAGTGTGTGCCTCTGTCAGCAGGGTGTCACTGTTGTTATAATAAAGAAAGCACTTATTCCAAAGAAAGCCACGGTGTGGAGCATCCATCCATTTGGGCTTTTACTTGTGTATTTGTATTTATCTCTCTGAAGTTCTTTAGTCCAACAATAAAACAGCCTGGACATAACTCTTCACAACTTGCTCTCATACTGCTGATTGCCTTTAGAGAAAGAAAACTATTGTTACAACTTTCTACTGTATACTAACACTGCTATTTAAAATGTTAATAAATTAAGTAAGAGGTACTTTTATATCACCAAATGCCTGCATTAATGTCATACAAATTAGAACAGTGAAAAAACCCAAAAATATTTAATAATATATATATTTTGTTGTGTTGTTTGCAAATGAACTGCCTGCTATAGCTAACAACAACATGGGAAATCTTGTCCATTTAATTATAAATGGCATTAAAGAAGTCCCTTGCAATACGCTGTAGGAACGCTGATTCAAAACATGTATTGTAACAAATAATAATAATGTAAATAAAGCACATTTTTTAAAGTTTGATTCTGTTTGGCTTTCATGTGAACATAATACTTTGAAGTCTTGTAGGATTGAAAAATGGCATAATCTTGTTCCAGTGGTGGCTGCTTGTAATCAAATCACTGCCTGAACCAGACCTCCGTTTAAGAATAGAAAAATTAAGATTTATTATTTTATTATGATCACATTTTAATTGTATTTGTGATGTTTGGACGCTGACGCTGCCCATGGCAACCATCAGCCTGGTGTTTGGTGGTCCCTTGATTCAGCAAAACACACACGTGCGCACACACATAAACGTACACACACACACCAGTGTTGCCATGGCGATCAGAGTGGTAGGAAGGCTGTGACTCAGCGTGTTGCCGGGTGAATCAGTTAAATACACTCTGACTGTGTTTATCACCTGGGTGCCACATGAATACAGTCAGAGATATGAAGTGAACACGAGCAGCCTATAGGTGTTTAATAAAGTTTGTATTTATGTAAGATTTAAAGTGCTTCTGATATTACTCAATGATATAAAGATGTTCCTCAGATGCTTGTCTTGCAGTCCATTTGTTCTTTAAAGTTTGGGATGGATAATTGATTAATTACATTTGTAAAATGCAATACAATTAACATAACAAATAGTTAAAATACAAAATAAAGTACAAATAAAGTCATAAATCCTAATCATAATACAAAACTAACATTTTCAGATTAAAATAAATATAAAAAAACATACAAATACATGTCTGTTGGTATGTATATTCTGAAATAACAGCTACTTGTGCCTCATGTTCTGTATGTATTTTAGCATTTAGCACACCAGTTCCGTTAGTGCCTGGAATTTTGCGTTCACACCAAAAAGAGAACTTAGTTCAGAGAACTTTTACCCCCATTTGTAGTGCCTGCTAGAGAGGTGGGACTATCGAGAAAAAAGTACCAATTTCTGATTGGTTGGGCGAATTGCAAACCACACCCGGAAAACTCTGAAAAGTTTTTGAAGCCGCCATTGTATTTGCTGGCATTAGCTTTATTAGCATTAGCCCTGCGCACAAATGCAGAGAGAATAACTTATGGCAACACAAAAAATAACATGGGAGCGGTGGAGATGAGGAGGTGTCGGCGTTCTGGTGATTTACTCGGAAGGCTTCAGTAGAAGCTGCTGGGAGTCCAGACAGCAGTCCCCAACTCCGGGGACTTCGGGTGGCAGTATACGCCGTGAAGTTGTTTGCGGCCTGCCAGTAAACCCAAAGCAAAAATAAGTGACGTCAGCGGCTTCATTCGCGTAATCTTCCCTCAAGGAACTTATTCCGGTGTGAACGCGATCGGCTCTTAGTTCCATGGGGGCACTCAGTGCGGGGAACTAAGTAGGCTACGGCAAAGTACTTGGTGTGAACGCGGCTATTGAGTGGGGAGTGGCTCCTTATTTTCATCTAAAGTAACAGACAGAGAATCAGCACTTTGGAAACAGGGCTGAAACAGAGGGGATTATGGGATGCTGCAATGATCTGTTTGGTGTTTCAGCCAATCAGAGACAGGTTCTGTATATATCTGAGACCTGTAATATATTGATGAAAAACAGTATAATAGGGGACCTTTAAACGTAACCACTGCATGCTAATTTATTTTAGCTTTAATATATTATTTCTATTTGAAAATAAAAAAGTACATGCATTAGTAGTAGACTTTTCTTATTATATCCATATTTATGACATCTAAATATAGACATATAAATCTAAATATATTAAGTAACATACATTTTTAAAATATAATTTGCCACAACTAATGTGAACAAAATATATGTTTTTTCAAATTTGGCAAAGCTGTAAACCGGGACATTAAAACATCTTAATTTCCACTTCTTGTTTTAAGCGTTTTTCATTGTGAAAATCCCAGACCGGAAGTGTGCTAAAGCATCAGTTTTGCTAACTTACCTCGGTGATCGGAGCTCATTCACTTTAGGTTAGGATCCCTTTGGAGCTAACGGTGGAAAACGGCTCTATTTAACGGGAAAAACAACGCGGAATCGCCCGGATTTCCATCTGGAAACAACACACAGGATCTGTTAACCTACTCTGGACATCAGATAAGAGGCATATGGATTTTTTGAGGCAAACTGATTGATCTTGGACTGCGTGTTTTGGAAACACACACACACACACACACACACACACACACACACACACACGCACACGCACACACACACACACACAGCTCCTTTTTTTACCCGGGACTTTTTTTTAACCAGCCGTTTTAACCAACTTTATATAAAAAAAAACCACTGTCAGACATTGTCCATACATTGTGTAATAGCCTTGTATGTTGGCTAACTACTTGTAGAGTGATGAAGTATCCGTAGTGTGTGTTTTCAACTTCAGATTAAACCACTTTATTGATTTGCATGAATTTGCATTTGCCCAGCTTTGCATGCCTCTAGGTACGGGCTGCATCACCTCACTGCGTATCACTGCGCGCCGACACATCAGTAACCGCTTAAACAGTGTTTGCGCGGCACTACTGCGTATCCATCCGCACCCACACATCTGAAGCCTCTTAATAACAGTGTTTGTGCGGGACTATTTTCTGCACAGTGTGTGTGTGTTATTCAGGCATGATGTGGTGTTCCCTCGGACGTGTATCAAGTTGGCCGGCGGGGACGGGGAGAATCGGCTGACTGAAGCTTGGATCTATTTTTTTTTTACTCCTGGATGTTTGTTTTCTAGTTTTTCCACTGCTGCTGATTTTTTTTTTAAAGGAGGACTTTGCCCTTTTCGGTGCTTGTAACTCAACCCACTTTTGTTAAATACATACACAAATCCTCTATTGATTTCCACTGTTGGAGTATCTCAAAACTCCTTTTCTTTCTGGAAGTTAAGAGAAGTTTTCCGACTCTTTGGGAAAATGGATGCGGGAATAGAGAAGGAATGCAGCGCCTTGGGAGGGCTCTTCCAGCTCATCATGAACGACATGAAGGTAAACACATTTATCATTTAATCACCATGGACAAAACATCCCATTATCTCCCCCAACATTTGCCCTTTGTTTTGTTAAAAGGAACTTAATCTGTTAAATACATTAATGACATTATTCTCCATTTAAATGTAGTGGACTAGAAGTACAGGCTACTTGAGTAAATTCACACGACTTGTAAACGTATATAATTAAATGAACATGTTTCTATGGACAAAACATCCCATAATCTTTACCAACATCTCATTTTTTTGTTGCTTTATTATTATTATTATTTAAAAGTGTGTTTATCAGCTTTGCATATTTTTATTTATTTAAGTTTTTGACTTATTTTCTCCTGTTAATCTCTCATTTTTAGGCATGCATTTTGTAAAAAGGAACTACAGCTGTTACATAAATGTAGTGGAGTATAATGACATTATTCCCCATTTAAATGTGGTGGAGTAGAAGTAAAGTACTTGAGTAAATGAACATCACTGGTCAACATATATGATTAAATGAACATGTTTCTATTTCCCTCTCAAAATCATTCCTAACATTTGTTATATTTTATTTTAATTTAAAAGTATGTTTGTCTGCTCTCCATTTTTTATTCATTTGCAGAATATATTGTACATATTTCTCTTAATTCTTCTCAATATTGTATATATTTTTAGTTTGCTTTTACTTTTCTCTACTTTTGTTCTTTCTCCAGTTACAGTCATTTACTTTCTGAGGCGGCAACTAACGATTAAAGTCATAACCGATAAATCTGTAGATTATTACACACCGTTTTGTCTATAAAATGTCAGAGCAATTGTGAAAAATGTCTATTTCAGTTGCTCAAAGTCAAGGTGATACTTCAAATATATTTTATTACCAGTTAAAATCCCAAAGATATTGAAGTTATTGTGATATACACAGATTTAAGATCCTGAAAACAGCACATTCACCTTTTACAATTAATCGATGAACTTCCTGTTAATCAAACCGCCTGATATTTCAGCTCTTATTCTGTCTTTTAATCCAAACATGTCACCTTTTTTATTCTGTACTATTCCTTTTATGCCATATTTATCTCAACATCATCTACATAACATCATTTGTTCAAGTCATGAACTCCAGAGATCCACGTCCAGGCAGCACCGAGCAGTTTCTAACTTGATGCAAATAAATACGTTTATGACTTGGATGGAAATCCCTGCATTTCTTTACTTAACATTTGCACTTTCTTTAAACACACAAAGCCATGTTTGCATTTCTTCCTTTCATTACGACTGTCCTTACCTCACACGTTGCAGACTTGTTGACCCGTAGTGTGTAAATCTAGGTGCATTTCAAACTAAAGAGTCCCATAACTGAATGAGAACGCTGGAGATGGGCCTCATCGAGATCCAGGTTATTATGGTCTGTATTTAGAGGGAGCCATGTTGATTGGGTAATGAATGAGCAGAGGTTAAAGCTGGAAGTGGGCCATCAGAGAGGAGGGGGGGTTACCAGCTGTTTGCTCCTTGATGTTTTTTAAGCAGGCTGCCCTTCTATCTATCTGCCTGTCTGTGTGTGTGTGTGTGTCTGTGTGTCCGTGTCCGTCTGTCTGTGTGTCCGTCTGTCTGTGTGTGTGTCTGTCTGTGTGTGTCTGTGTGTGTGTGTGTGTGTGTCTGTCTGTGTGTCCATCTGTCTGTGTGTGTCTGTCTGTCTGTCTGTCCGTCTGTGTGTGTGTCTGTCCGTCTGTGTGTGTCTGTCTGTGTGTGTCTGTGTGTGTGTGTGTGTCTGTCTGTGTGTCCGTCTGTCTGTGTGTGTGTCTGTCTATCTGCCTGTCTGTGTCTGTCTGTGTGTGTCTGTGTGTCCGTGTCCGTCTGTCTGTGTGTGTGTCTGTCTGTGTGTGTCTGTGTGTGTCTGTCTCTGTGTCTGTCTGTCTGTCTGTCCGTCTGTGTCTGTCTGTCTGTCTGTCTGTCTGTCTCTCTTTTCGTCTCTCTATCGGTCTGTCTCTCTGTCTGTCTGTCTCTCTTTTCGTCGCTCTATCGGTCTGTCTGTCTCTCTGTCTGTCTGTCTGTCTGTCTGTCTGTCTGTCTGTCTGTCTGTCTGTCTGTCTGTCTGTCTGTCTGTCTGTCTGTCTGTCTGTCTCTCTGTCTGTCTGTCTGTCTGTCTGTCTGTCTGTCTGTCTGTCTGTCTGTCTGTCTGTTGTGTGTGTGTGTGTGTGTGTGTGACTGTCTGTCCGTCTGTCTGTCTGTGTTTCACTGCCCTCAGATGTTAGCGGCCTAGTTTCCAGACGTCCTTGAATGCATCGTTTTCTCTGATTATAACCAGGAATGATTCTGGAGTTTTTTGATTTGCTTTTATTTGTATTTTTGTATTTTATTATATATGTTGCATTGTTGGAGGAGCTCAGGTCAGAATAATTTCATTGCCATTTCTACAATGTAGCTCATGTGCATATGACAATAAAACCTTTGAATCTTGAATCTTTGAGTTGTTGCTCAAATGGAGTCGGACCAATGCAGGCAACTTAGCTGTCATGTTTTTATTTCACATGATACCATTGGGCATCTGTTCATATGACAATAATAATAATCCTTATATTTATTATAGCGCTTTATCAATGACTCTCAAAGCGCTTTACAAATACACATTACACATACAGATCATACATGTAATGGTCATCTACTGTGGACAATACCCACAGGAGCAAATTTGGGTGAACGGCCTCACGCAGTGGGGCGGGAGCGGGTTTCGAACTGGAGTTCCCCAGCACCCCCTTGATCTGATGATCAATATGTATATCAATATGACAATACGTGACAATAAACTGCAGTAAGACAACACAATTAGTCAAAGAATCAAAATGTCGTAGACAAAAAACGTACTTGGTGATTATTTATATATTCATTCGATCATTCTAGTCATTTTTCAAGCAGAAATAGTGAAATACTCCCAATATGGTCTGATTCCAGCCTCTTAATTTGGACGATATAAGGTTTTTCTAAGCGATATAACATTGTAAGCTGAATATTTTACAATATTTGGACCGTTGATCGAACAAAACAAGACATTTGAAGGCGTCAGCGTTAAACTTTAACCTCATTTTAGGCTTTTTAAACTGCACATCACCCAGAGAGTCTTTGTACAATTCACAAGTCAATAAAAAGCAACAGCAGAAACAAACAAACAATACAAAGTAATAAGTAGTAAACACACACTCACTTCATAATTGTTAATAATACAGCGAAGTTGAGGTAGGTAGGTTTCAAAAACAACGATTTAATGGTCCCATTTATGCAATCAACAACACCTTTTAAGGAATTGCTGATGAATCAATAAAGGAGATGGTTTGGTTTTCTTGTTATCAGCTTTTATCGAATAATGAAAACTGTCTGACTCAGAAATCCATTATCGGACACGTTGGGTGATTATTGACCTGTCGTGTGTGTACTGCAGTCGCTGCGTTAATGCCACGAAAACACAGAAATAGATGCATCATCACTCAAGAAATGGGATTCAAACCACAGTGGGAGTTTCTACGTTCCACATAGTGTCAAAATAAACCATTTCTATGCGTCTAGAAATTGTCACTGTGAAAAAAAACAACCCAAAATGTCCTTAAATCGACCATCCGTGGTGTGGACAGTCTGGTGAAAAGAATATTAGTTTGCATTTAAATGAGTTCATCTTTCGTTACAGAAGTGTGTTCAGGATGTTGTTGTTTACGTCTGTGGCGCCATCTTGTATACGGGCGCCATGTTCTAGAGAGAATTGATGTATCTGATAAACAAGATCATACTATATCTTTCTAGAAACACCCCTGCATATGATACACAAATCAGACTTCTGTCCACGACATTAGGGCTGTGCAATTAATCGTATTTTAATCGCAATTACGATTTTGGCCTGCCACAATTACGAAAACAACATAATCGAAAAAAACTATTATTTAGCTTTGCTAGGTTGTGACAGTGCACTGCAACATATTTCATCTAATTGATTTTTATTTATCATATTTATATATGTTTAGTAGCTTGTGGAAGTGCGCTCCGAAAATATTTGTTGATCTTGTTTATTGGTATTTATTATTTTGATATTATTTATTTAAATGTATTAGGGATGCACGATATTGTTTTTTTTAAAACCGATACCGATAACTTCCTGCTTCTCAAGACCGATACCGATAACCGATAATAATATAATATATATATATATATATATTAAATAGGGATGCACGATATTGGTTTTTTGAAACCGATACCGATAACTTCCTGCTTCTCAAGACCGATACCGATAACAAAAAAATGTTTACGCCACTAATTATTTTAACGTGATTAACGCATGTGTATTTTTTTTCCTCGGCCGCCCCGTAGTTTCAGAGCGCATCGAGTTTAAAATACCATCTACAAGCTGATGCTGACAGCCCGCTTGTGGCAGACCACACTTCCACGCTCACCGGCAGGCACCGACTGGCTGTTGGGAGGACCGGGAGGGTGTGTGTATGTGTGGCCCGAGCGAGCGAGAGAGACCTTACGTGCATTGTTGTTGTTAGCATCTGGTGCTAGCTAGCGGCGCTAACGGATATAAGGAGCTGTTTAAATGAAAACAGAGGAGCGACATTTCGCCACAACTGCGCCGAGCACTTGACTTTATGCAGGAAGCCAGACAGTGGGACATTGTACGAAAAGTCAGCACACTCAGCACGGATAGTGCGCAACATGATTGCAGCGTCCAGGCAGCTCCCGTTCGAGCATATGCCTTGAGTTGCACATAGCTCCAACGCCCATACCACCGACGACATGTTTGTTTACTGTCCTGGCTTCACGGCCGCACACCATTTACGTCACAGCCAGGCATGAGTTAGGGATTTGTGAAAAATAAGCGCCCCTCATCCCAATCCACCCACACCGCAGTATTTTTTTCTTTTTTTTTACCCAAAAAATATATTGTATATTATCGGGGCTATTAATATTGTTATCGGGTTTATCGGGATGACGTCATAATTCCTAATATCGGACCGATAATTATCGGGCCGATAATTATCGTGCACCACTAAAATGTATCATTTATTTTTGTATTGTTTTTTCAGTTGAATTATACGTTCAGGGTAATCAACAGTTGAAAAGATACTGTTCAAATTATTATTTGTATTTGTTTTTCAATAAATGGATGTTTTCAAAGTCAACGAATAATCGTATTTAATAATCGTGATATTAATTATTGACCAAAATAATCGTAATTATGATTTTTGCCATAATCGCACAGCCCTACACGACATACAGCACATCAGAAGCTACATTTAAAGAAAATCCATCCAGTGTTTCCTAATTATTCTCTAAAGAAAGCGGCTAGCAACACAAGCTAAAAAGTCGCTAAATGTATCGAGAACTCTCAACATTTTCACCCTAATGTATCTTCTCTTGTCAGATAATTTACAAAGTGATTGCTTTTGAAATCAATAAGTAAGTATATACCCCACCCTAGCTTTAAATCAGCCAATCAGTGCGTCCGTGTGCTTCCTGTTTGAGGCTCGCTGTTCTGTGGAAAACGATTGCGACTCATTAAACCACAGATGATGATTCAGCCATAAAAAATTCAGGAGGATTGTGAAGTAGCGGATCTTTAAAAATGACTCTCAGATTTTGGAGATCTTCCCTTTTTTCGTAACGGTACGACACATTTTCTGGGCTTAAATGTTATTGAGTTTTTAATTCACCTCGCAGGAAGTAACGTTGCAGATTAGATCTTCGTTATCTGATGCTTTTGATCAAACACGAGGCAGTTCTGGTTTTGTTCTCGAGGGGTAGCGTGAGATAACTCGCAGCACACATGAGTCACTCTGCCAGATAACAGGGAAGTGGGGTGGTGATGATGATGAAGGTGATGATGGTGGATTGCGTGTGAATCAGAGCTTGTGGCATCCTGGTGTCTTACCAACGTGGCACAAAACCAACGAGGGCACTCCTTCCATCACACACACACACACACACACACACACACACACACACACACACACACACACACACACACACACACACACACACACACACTCTCTCAGAAGTCATGGCTTATTTAGTGGAGAGCGGCGGATTAGATAAATCTCTCCTTAGGGCATCACATCCCGCCAACAACAATACTGCAAGATCATTCGCTTCAAATAAAGCCAAACAATTGCAAGTGGGGGTACATTCGTTTAAATTTACCCCCACTCTTTTAAGTATCCAAACTTTTATTTATACATTTTTTTGGCGTGAGGTTTATTGGCAGCGTGTTTTAGTCTCTGGCGAAAGATGTGTAGACGTTGACCAGTCCTGATAGTAATGGGTTGTTTGATGTAATGTGGATATAACAACTAAAGAAGAAAAGGCCGATATTAGAGGGGCTAGAACAGTCTGTTAAACTGAGAAAATGACCCATCTTTACTGTCATGCAGCCTTTAAAATACAAAAGGCAACAATATTAAGACAACATCTAGACTCTATATTCAGGGGTTTATCTAGAAAGATATAGCTTGAGGTGATACTGTGTCTCTGATCTATAAATTATCTTAGACAAACACCTGATTGTGGTGCCAAGTCATGCTCAATGTAACCTAGAAAATCAGTGGTGGCTCCGTTTGAACACAAGCATAGTGATACGTTGGTAATATCCCAAACATGTGTAGCTTGTATTGGTTTAGTGTTGTGTTCACCAGAGCAACTGTAACTATTGCTGGTGGTGTAACTTCCCTCTTGACGAACAGAAATATTGTTTTCTGGCTTCACTTTAACATTTTACGGGGGGAAATCTGGTGCTGGTCCACGTGTCATTGAAGATGATTTATCTCAATATTATATCTTTATTGAGCTTAAAGTATAGGCAAGCTAAATAAAGAATCATGTCCATGGTGTAACTTCAGACTGTAGCATTATCTGAGACTCTTCACTGCCATTATTACTAGACTTTCTTTCATAAGCGGCTATAAAGAGTGCTGCAGGAATAATTAGGGATGTCCCGATCACCTTTTTTTGCTTCCGATCATTTGATTTTGACAATCTGCCGATACCAATTTTTCCCGATCCGATCTTTATGCAATGCATTAAGAGAAAAAAAAGGTAACAGATAACGGCTGGTCATCCAACGCGATGAACTCAGCTATCTTGGCTGTTATTCTTTTGGCCTTTTCACTGTTCTGGGGCAGTTTCTCTTTCCTTTTGAAAGCCTCTGAAAGTGTCGGTTGTTTCAGTGCCGTTCCCTGAGTGGCCGCTGTGTACTCGTCGTGTTGTTGTTGGTGTTAGTTTCTCAGGTGGCGTGTTAGATTGGTCGTGTTGAACGTAGCTCTGTTCTTTCCACCACGCGGAACCTCCGCCTTGCAAACATTGCATCTGGCTGTTACACTGCCTTCACTTTCAATTTCATAATACTTCCAAACTCCTGACATTTTCTCTGTCCCGACTCCCGAGTCACCAGCTGAACGTAGCCTCTCGTTAGCTGCTACTATTAGACACTGCGCCCACTCTGTTGCTTTGAGAGGAATAAACAACCAGGTCTAAACAAGCCCAACAGAAGCAACACATACATGATGTTGTGTAATTGTAAACCAAAACTAAGGCCTCAGGACGACTTGAAGACGTGAACATGGTCATTTTTGTTTTGTAACATTAAATAAAATAATACAAATATTTTATAAAAAAAAAAGATTCCCGATCCCCGATTGTTTTCCTTCCGATCTTTTGAAAATCACGTCATCGGCTCCGATCCCGATCACGTGATCGGATCGGGACATCTCTAGGAATAATTCCTAAAACCGTGAAATAAGTTATTGCTTTCGGTAACATTTGCTGTCTCTGAATTCAGGCACTTACTCACGTTATGTCCTACACTGTGAACACTTATGCATTGTGTGAATTTAAACCGTGTAGTATTGTCTTAAACCTCACAAGGCTGCTGTTAGCTGGTTAGCAATGATTGTTGTACCAAGTCATGCTCAATTGAACCTTGAAAAAGCAATGGTGGCTCAGTTTCAAGCATAGTGGTACGTTGGTAATATCCCAAAGAAAACCGTCTGACACTCTATTTGACTGGTCACATTTCTAGAGTAATTATACCGTTTTTGACCAACAGAAATACGGTTTTCTGGCATCACTTTAACATTTTACGGGGAAAACCTGATTGTGGTACCAAGTCATGCTCAATTGAACCTGGAAAAGCAATGGTGGCTCCGTTTTATTTATTTGTTTAGTGCCGTGTTCACCGGAGCAACTGTAATTGTTTCTGGTGGTGTAACTTCCCTCTTCAGAGCATCATCCAGATACTGCATTACTTCCCATTAGGACGCACTTAAGCACTCAAAAGAGAACATTTGAACACTGTACAGTTTTTTACATTCATTACGTGACCGTCTGTGTTTCCTGTAGTTATTGAATTGCTCCTTTTACTGCACTGTTAGTGTACAGTTGTATTATTATGCAGCTGTGTTTATTGTATTTTTGTACCTCAGGCACAACAATTTCATTCGGGATAAAAAAAGTCTGATCTTGTCTTAAATACAGAAATGGAGACACGGCATGAGGCACGCCGAAGATGCCTTTAGCTCACATGGTCTTACTGAACACAACGAATCTAAAACACCTCCATGGAAACATAGTGAAAGCTCATGTGAATGCGAGGAGGTTAAAAAAGCACATTGTTTGTATTTATCTCAAGACAAACTGCAGTGAAGTGAGAAAATGACCTTTTAGATTGCAATGCAGAGACAGACAGATTATTGGTTTGTGTCTCAGCGATATCGCTCCTCCATCCTGACGTCGCTCTTTGACCCTCGTGTTTTCTACATGTTCTGTACCGTATGTTTCCTCCTCTTCCTCCTCCTCTTCTTCCTCTTTTCCTCACGTGCCTGTCCTCTAATAACCTCCTGATGAAAACTCACTGCTCACGACGGTTTGATGAGTTTCATTATCACGTTTATTCCCCTTGTTAACCCGGACATCAAAGGTAGATATCGTTAGAACAACCGCCAACCGACCCTCCGTCATTCACTGTGCGTTAGGGAAAAGTGTGTGTGTGTGTGTTAGAGTGTGTGTACTGTGCACTGAAGGTTAAGTGAGAATGAGACAGCAGTAATGTGTGTGTGTGTGTGTGGAATAACAAATAGCTTTCAACACCAAGGTACAGCCGTGTTCAATTTACACGCACGCACGCACGCACACCATAGTAAACAATACTTATAACTGCATTACTGTGTTTTATCATCAGTTGGGTCGATATATAATTTACTGTGTGTGTGGAGAGGAAAGTACAGGCTTTTCACACACACACACACACAAACACACACACACACACACACACACACACACACACACACACACACACACACACACACACACACACCCTGCAACGACAGGCCATAATGTAATGCGTTCAAGGCTTAGTCACATCAACGATATACTTCATAGTTCCTGATGGTGTGTTCAATTTCAGGGAAGTCTCAGCACTGACAGGAAAATAGGCCGCCTCAGGAGAATGTAGGCGTGGACACACCAACACACACTTAATGAGGAACACTTTGCTGCAAAACAAACCAACAAACACACATTATAACAACACACACACACACATACACAAACACGTGTGAAGGTGTGTAATTGTGGTGGGTGATGGCTGATAGGGAGGAAGGATGAAAGGAAATAGGAAATATAAGAAGGAGAAACCGACTGATGGTGCGTTCAGGTGCTCATTTTCAACCGTTAAGTCTATAATTCTGAACTTTGTCACCAGGGAGTTGCCCGCAAACACCAACAACGACTTGGACAAATGTATACTAACTGATCTAACAGTATGGCTTAGTTATGTTTCAAATGAACACATGCAAGGCTAGTTAAGAGATCGTGGAGATCTGGAGAAGTGTCATGGAGATTTAACATTGTTTCATTGTTATCTTAAATATATTGGATTAATGATTATAAAGCACATGTTTTTACTGAAAGCTAGACGGAAGCATTGACCCCTCTTTGAAACGTTGTATTGAGTAACCTTAGCCAGCAGGACGGATGATGCTGACTTTGTGCTCTCTGCAGACGTCAATATCCAATAATCCATAAAGTCAAAGATCTTCAAAAGTCATTTCCCGATCAGACAGATGCATGTTGGGTCTGGAAACACACTGTGGAGACGCAGAGTGGAAAGGTGGAGTGATTTGAACGTGAGTGAACAGGTATTAAGATGGATGTTTGGATGACTGCAGTTCAATGGAGGGTGTGGATCTGTAAAAACCATTACCCACTGATGGAGAAACACACCACTACACAGGCCCCTCATTTCAAACACTAAGGGTCTGTTTTTGTTGTTATTCAAGGGTTTAAGATGAGAAGTACTTTATTGATCCCAATTTGGGAAATGTTTGCGTTGCAGCAGCAACAAAAACAAGGCAATGCACATTAGTAGTTTAAAAGAGTAGAAATAAACAGTAGTTTGTTAGACTTAAACATTTTGGTGGAGTCTTCTGGAAGCGTTTCCTATTTGTCGTCCTCTAGAAACCTTTAATTATGATTTTTAGTCATTATGATCATCTGCGTCGTCATTGCATTATGTTTATTCTGTATCGTGACATCTAGTCTACGTCTATCCTCCCTGTTTCAGACTGTAGTCTGTAAACAACTCTTAGAAACACATTTGTCCAAACCGACTGGAAACAAAAGAGACACATGCAAAGAGACGGAAATAGACCAAAGTCACATGAAGATCAGCTGCCATTTACTTCCTCTTCTCCTCACCAACAGGAAGACAAGACAGCGCTCTGGCAATGAGTCAAATGAGAGGGAAATACACTTTACTTCTGGTCAAAAAAGAGAGCTGGATTTGGGCAAAAAAACGCTAGAAACTCAACATTCTCCGACTCTAATTTGAGTCAGATTCCTTCCAGATAGAAGTCCGTGCCAAAGTAAAACAACCCCCCACAGAAACTTAAGACCACCACGACGGTGTCTTGCTAACTCCCAAAATGTACCAGAAAGGTGTCACTCATCTGCCAGAGCTAGCATATCATTCAATAACTGTGCTAATGAGCATACCGGAAAAAGCTTTTGGGAACATTTGGGACTTTTATTACCTTTTTTTTTAATGAGTTATTGATACAGAAACGTATTTGTTCATGATGTGTTTCTGTGATGAAAGGTATTATCATCAAAAGCGGGAAAATGCTAACTTTTGGGGGCATCATAATGGCCGTGTAGTTCGATGCCAAGTCGAATAAATTGCCTTCCTGCTCACGTATTTTCCTTGCGTCTTAGTGACCCTTGAGTTTAATCTGTAAAGTGTTATCTTTACTCCGCCGTTAAACTGCACTGATGTTAAGATGCATCAGATCAGTGGATGCCCTGCAGCGTCCAATCAGTGATGGATACACATTAAAGGGGGCGGGGCGAGGGGCTGAGGACTTCACTGAAGGAAGGTTTTTTTCAAAAAACCACCCGTACGAACAAATGCCAAACTTCATTGCATCTCATCAAAAGGTGTTAGTCTGTGGAATAACTGCAACGATGCACTGAGATATTGTACAAGTCTGAACTGAAAGTATTATTTAGGAGCCAAATCATTAATGGTTGTGAACAGGACCTGTGAAATCCCATTTGCTGTTATTTCTTGTAATTGTAAAAGTAATTTATTTCTGATTGCTTTGTAAAAAAACAAAAAGCAAACAAATTAACAAGACAAACATGTCGCTGATGACTAGTGCTGACTTCAAAATATCGTCGGCGACATATTTCCGCGTCGACGCGTTGCTACACACACGTGGGTCACCCAAAGCAACAAGCAGTTCGCAATCGCACTTCAAACACAATGGAGACTGAAACGGCTACCACCTCCTCCTCACAGGATTGCGCACGAAGCCCCCAAACGAAAACATCTCGCCCTAGGTCTTCAAAAGCATGGGAATATTTTAAAGTTAGTCCAAAACGCAAATATATTTATATCTCACTGAGACTGCTGCATAGCCTAGCAGAAGCAGCAGCTAGCTGTGGTGGCTACCATTAGCAGCTAGCATTTGCTCTCCGATTTTTCATAAAAATGGAATTATGGATTATAAATTCAATCATTTTTTTATACATAGACGTTAAAAACCTATGGATTAACCGATTCAGCCGCGTTTTTTCTCATTTTAATGCCATTGAACACGTCTTTTGATCAGATTGACAGCTACGGTGGTGAGACGATCTCCCTAGAAGCTCTGTGAAGGTACGTGTTGTGATGACTGTATTTGCTTCCCCTGTCGCGAGTCCGGATCACTCAGTGATGATACTATATACCTACATAATCTGTGGAGTCTCAGCTTTAATCGGATATATTGTATGTGCAGCTACGATAAGTAATAAGGGTACTGTTATCTTGAGTTCTGTGCCAATGTCCGTTAGCATTTTTCGCTCAAGGGTCATTTAGATGCTTCTTATGATACTTGTGTTTTGTTTTGGTAAACATGGTTTGTATCGTCAGTTAGCTGAGATTATTTCCGTTAATCTGGTATATACATTAATAGGTTCTTAAATATTAAGATCCCCTGAGACACAGTATCGTGACAATTTATTTTTTTACATTACGTTTTTTTTACATTACGTTTTTTATGAATTGAACAACAGAAAAATAATCGTTAGATTAGTCGACTAATCGTTCAAATAATCGCCCGATTAATCGTTTTCAAAATAATCGTTTCCCCCCAGCACTACTGATGACGATGACCTAATATTTTATTTATAAGAACAATATATGCTAGAGGGGGGAGGACTAGAAACGTTTTTTAAGCTTCTTCTTGCCCCTGTTGAACACGACAGACTATCTGAGAATTATTATTGTTTTTCTTTTGTTATTATTATTTTTTTGTACTTTGTTATAATTATTAATTTGAGTGAGAACAAAAAAAGGAAAAAGAGAATATATATATTATTGTTGTATGTTTTTGTTTCTGACATGTTCCTCTCTCCTTGATCCTCGGTCTTCCGGCACAAATAAGCGCCATTGAACGCTCCTTGAGTTGGCGAAGAGAAACAACTTCCGGTGAGATTGTGGATCGAGGAAATGACGAATAAGAGACTTGGCATCCAGCTACTGTTGTTGTACGTCATTCAAGGCAGTAAAACACAATATGTTGGGGACGGGTGGCGCAATGGTCTGTGCGTTTGATCATCAGATCAAGGGAGCGTTGGGGAACTCCAGTTCGAAACCCGCTCCCGCCCCACTGCGTCAAGCCGTTGTGTCCTTGGGCAAGACACTTCACCCGAATTTGCTCCTGTGGGTATTGTCCACAGTAGATGACCATTACATGTATGATCTGTATGTGTAATGTGTATTTGTAAAGCGCTTTGAGAGTCATTGATAAAGCGCTATAATAAATATAAGAATTATTATTATGTATTGGATAGACATTGGCAAAGAGAGATTTGTTGGTTGCTAGATTCACTTTCACTTTGTCCTTTAGCTTGCGTTGGCTATCTGTGTGTTTGTTCGCACTATTCAGGCTCTGTATTGTCCATCTACGCTTTGATAGTTTGGTAATTGTACTAAATTAACAAATGGCGTGCTGCATCTTTGTCTAATTTCCTTCGCTTGGTTTGATGCTCTTTGCTGATTTACATCTTGTTTTGATCTTAATCAACTCAATATTTCTTTCGACACTTGCTTCATCATTTATGTAAAGCTTGAGTGAAGAGGGGTTTCCAAGAAAATGACATCTGTGGGTAACACAAGATCTATACGGAGTTTTTTTTTTACATGATTCCTTGTTGTGAAACTCAGTTTGAACGACCCACTAATCGATCAGTCTTAGATTTATTATAGTTAAGGACAGTCCTATTGTAGAGACAGTATGCAAACCTGATGTCCAGCCAATGTTGGAGAGAAAGAAATGGAGAAATTAATAATTGACCTCTTTAACCTGTTAAGCCCCAAAGACCCCGCCGGCGACACTGTTTCTCAGGGCTTCTTAATATTTAAAAAAACGATGAATGTGTCATACCATCCTAACGGGAAGAAACTCAGCTAACTGTTTTTTACGAACCACATTTACCGAAACAAAACACAACTCTCACAAGAAGGGTCCTGAGCCCTGAGCGAAAATATG
Organism: Gymnodraco acuticeps; assembly: GCF_902827175.1. Lineage (NCBI taxonomy): Eukaryota > Metazoa > Chordata > Actinopteri > Perciformes > Bathydraconidae > Gymnodraco > Gymnodraco acuticeps. Next base: position 13,566 of record NW_022992237.1, on the reverse strand, counting down.
CTAACGCACTTAGCACAGAACTCTAGGTATAAATCGATCGATATACTTTTTGGATCTGCACAAACAAGCTTAGCTAACAAATTGAGAGTCCACAGATTATAGAAATAATAAGTATCATCACTGAGCGATCAGAACTCCTGACAGGGGAAGGAACTACAGACAACACACGAGTAGCTTTAGGTAGCAAAACACGGAGATATGCTCACCTTAGCCCTTATTCTGATCAAAAGTCGTGTTCAATGGCATTAAAACCATAAAAACGTGGCTGAAGGTTAATCCAATGTGTCTGTCACTTTGAAAAAACTATTGATAATCCATAATTCAATTTTTATGTCAAAAACTGAGTTTTCATATGAGCTGCTAATGATAGCTTCCAGAGTGTATGACAGCTTCCTGTTTAGTCTACGCGTCACTCTCACTCCTTATTTGCTAACGTGTGTGTATGTGGAACTTCCCCTCGATTATATTGGCTCAAGCGGTTAAAAGGAGACCAAGGGGGGCCAGAGATAGGTCAAATCACCCCAGAAGTGTTTTTTTGGTGCTAAACCTCTCTAAAAAGGTAAAATGTCACTTGTTTTGCATCAATCTTGATACAGGGTACTTATTATATGTTATAGTTTGGATTCCTAAAGCTTTTAGTCTACTAATCCATCCTTCAAGTGTGGTTTTCACTATGAGTAATGTTTGTTTTTTTGGACAGATACAATAATTTACATTTTGACTCTTCTACAACTCAAAGGTTTATCATTGCTTTGAGAAAAAAGATTATTAATTTAACTCTTTTAGAAGGGAAGTTATGGTCATTTGTTCTGGGAATGTCATTTTCGAGCCTGAGACCTGAAAAACAGGCTCGAGGCTAAACAGGTTAAATTCTTCCTTCCTTTACTCTAATAAAGGTTCATCTTATCTTATCTAACAGCAGGAATTTAGTCTGGAAATCAGGAGCTAAGAGACGTCTTTCTGCCTCTGAAATAACTCTGTGATCTCAAGGAGAGGAATGCAGTCCATATCAACTATTACACCATCAGTTTACAGCGAATCCTACTTTCACTATTAAAAAAACTCAAGCTTGTCAGTTGCATAGCAGCGATAAGAGGAATATAAAGTCCTCCACTGTTTGTTTCACTTAATAAAAATCTTGTTGTTTCACAGATAAATAACTCTCTACTGAACAAACCATTAACCTGATGTTGACACGCCTTCCTGTCTACTTTCCTCTCTTTAAGTCAGCCAGTGTTACTCAAACACAGCGTTAAACAAACCATCAACCTGCTGTTTGAACAGTCTCCCTGAGTCTCTGTTGCTTTAATATGGCGACACTTTGTCTGAAACATAATTGCCAGGGCAGCGGACAAAACGTTTGGTGTGTTTTTGGGCTACGTAGTGCAGGAATTAAACCACATGTTGGAGGCCTGTTTTCAGTAGGAACCAGTGGGCTTTGTGAGTAGAGAAGTCATAAAGTACTGAGAGGCAGTCATGGGATTTACTGACAACAATAAAGACAAATGCCAGTATGATACATATGTAGGGAACAACATGAACACAAAGCCTTAAGTTAAAGTTAAGTTAAGTTAAAGGGATAGTTTGATTTGACGTTGTTTAAGGTACTTATGCGAAACTTACAGCATGGAAATTAAGCAATGTACTTCACATATTAGAATGTAGTGTCTCTACTTTAAAGAGTCCTCTCCTGCTGATGTTCAGGTGTATATCAGTATGTAGTGTCTCTACTTTAAAGAGTCCTCTCCTGCTAATGTTCATGTGTGTATCAGTATGTAGTGTCTCTACTTTAAAGAGTCCTCTCCTGCTGATGTTCAGGTGTATATCAGTATGTAGTGTCTCTACTTTAAAGAGTCCTCTCCTGCTGATGTTCATGTGTGTATCAGTATGTAGTGTCTCTACTTTAAAGAGTCCTCTCCTGCTGATGTTCAGGTGTATATCAGTATGTAGTGCCTCTACTTTAAAGAGTCCTCTCCTGCTGATGTTCAGGTGTATATCAGTATGTAGTGTCTCTACTTTAAAGAGTCCTCTCCTACTGATGTTCAGGTGTATATCAGTTTGTAGTGTCTCTACTTTAAAGAGTCCTATCCTGCTGATGTTCAGGTGTATATCAGTATGTAGTGTCTCTACTTTAAAGAGTCATCTCCTGCTGATGTTCAGGTGTATATCAGTATGTAGTGTCTCTACTTTAAAGAGTCATCTCCTGCTGATGTTCAGGTGTATATCAGTATGTAGTGTCTCTACTTTAAAGAGTCCTGAGCTGATGTTATTGTGGATAAGTTGCTAATTCCACCCTACTTTAAAACATCCGAACCGTCGTCTTTATTGAAAGGAAGGTAAACCAGAAGTCATAGTAATAACAATCCTCTGTAGTGTGTAATGAACAGGTTTCACTCTCAAACTGTTTCTGAGGAATTTGCACCGTCACATACTTTGGACAAATGCCTTCTCCGCTGTGTGACACTTAATGATTTATGACGAGAGGGTCAATAATATCCATCATAAAACATCATAAATCTCTTCCTGCAACAAGTCAGAAGATTGAACTAAACTGTTGTATGGTTAAAGTTGTCTGGACACACAGTCTGTTTCAATTTCTAAAGAGCTCTTGGAAGCAAAACAGGCTCAGAATGGACCTTAAACTAAGCTTACAATTTAGCTTTTTTATATTATAGTTCACAGAAAGACACAATAAAGTCGTATTGTTTCCAAAGAAGATGTAATTTAAACCTAGTAGCGTTTGTAGTGAGCAGCTATCTGTTTAAGATAAAGCAAGTTTTGGGGGGAATTCAAGGTTTCTGCAGATTTATTTGGAGAAGGGTTACTGGAGGTTGAAGAAGCTGATTGGTTGATCTAAATGTCCTGTAGGGAAGTCACAGCACCCGAGATGCATACGAATAGCAGTGAGATGCAACGATTTTCTGATACTCTGGATTTATTGTTGGGAATCGAATATAATCTACTTCAACCTGCGACTGTCTTTTGCTATGTAGTTAAACAGGTAAGTATCCCTCTCTGATCTGTATCTATACGGTTTTTAATCCAATCCAATCAGCTGTGTAAACGTATTCAAGTTTCACGCCAAAATACATTTTTACCAGACTTCATTCAAACGCATCATGAAGACGCCAGAAATTACGTTGACGAAATACTAATTATTAGAAATTAGAGCTTCAATTAATTCTGTTCAACTTCAATTCAACTGTGCTGCTAATAGGGTTGCAAAGGGGCGAAACATTTACGGCAAGTTTCCGGTAAATTTCCATGGGAAGTTAAGCTGGGGAATTTTGGAAATATTCCATATTGGAAACTTTCCATGGGAATAATGGGAATTGAGGGTAATGTAATCGAATTGTATCGTATCCAATTATAAATATAAACATTTTGTCATAAGAAAACAGCCATTCAAAATTATACAATTAAAAAATGACATTTCAACAGATAAGGTAAGTAGAACAGATAAAGTTTTAATTATTTTATTGAACAAGCATTTGTTTCATTGAAGAACAAAAACATGAATGTTGAGTTAAATATTACTTCTAGAAATCACCTGTGCATGCGATGGAGGAATGCACTGTAGTGGTCTCAATAGCCATGCAGTAAGCAGTGTGCTCTGTGTATTTGATCGAGGAATGGCAAGGATATCCAAGTGTACTTGAATGGCATCTGTTTGTTTTAGTCAAGATTATGCTAAAATATACTTTCCCCAACTATATCTAAGTTCCCATAAATTCCCATGGAAAGTTTCCATCTTTGAAAATTCCCGGAATTTTGCAACCCTAGCTGCTAACTGGCTAATGTTAGCTAGTGCTCCTCGATTTCGACACAGGTTTCTAGTTAACAATTTCCCAATATAGAAATATAGGGTGCGTCCCATAGATGCGCCCCCATGTACCGTACTTCAGACAAACCAGAATACTTTGCATCCACTTGGTACTGAAGTATCTGTTCTTCCTTAATGGGAGGTCGTTCGAAATGATAGACTTGAGCTGAAAGGAGCGTTTTAAACTCAAATAATATACAAACTAAAGTATTGAACAATATTTGAGCACAATTACTTACGCACCAACAGAAAAGCCTCTTCAAACTACTCTGAATGTTTCCTGATGTTAAAACACTGAAACCAGTTTGCTGGAATCTATGTTTTGAACCTGTTTCCTCTTCACACATTTCTATCTCTTCTCTTCCTCATTAAAACCCACATTTCTCCAAACTCTTATCAGATTATGTGGATTTCACAACACACAAACACTCACACAGAGCAGAAACTTGGCAGGCATGTGCAGGCATGGTAGGACAATATTCACACTCTGAAAATCATGAACACAGTTGGTTTTGGAAACTAAAAACCATGCACATGCCTAGTAGGGCTGTATCTAATTATTATTTATGTATCTACCAAATGAATAGTTTGGACCATGTCCCAGGTTCTTAAAATCCAAGGTGAGCTCTTTAAAAGTCTTGTTTTGTCGTCAAATATCCAATGATAATCACTTTAACAGGATATTAAACGGAGAAAAGCAGGAGATCTCCATATTTGAGAGCCTTCAAAGGGCACTTTCTTCCATTTGCATGAAAAAGTACAGAAAGCTGCAGCGATATCAGAAAATTATGTAACAGACACGTGTGTGTGGGTAGTGTTTCTAAGTGTGTATCCAGGGGTCATCTTACTCTGTTAGTCACCATAGGCAACAAACAAACACTTCTCTTGGTAATTAAAAATGCAGCATTGTTATATTATTTGTCACAACTGGATATTTCAAGTATTTGTTTGACATCAAGTCATTTTCAGCTGTTTCTCCGGAGCCTGTTCTGATCTCTGCAGTATTATCAGTTCCCACTTTGCATGTGGTTCATCTGACATGCTACAAAGAGCTTTAAGAAGCCATTGTAGTGCATTGAAATCATCCCTTTCATTGTTTTAGTGACATTTTTAGCACATTGTTTGCTCCCTTTTATTCATTATGCTTTTGTTAAGAGTTTAACCTAGCACTTATTAAAATGGTCTTGCTTGTTTAAAGTTAATATCATGGCCCTTGTTTTGAGTTTGAATCTGAATCTCTATGGTTTATTGCACTTATTGTCAGTCGTTTTGGATAAAAGCTTCAGCTAAATGCTATGTAACGTTTTGGTCAGAAAATACATGCACTTGTTAACAAGAATCACAACCACAAGAATCATGACGGCATTTCTTAAACGTAGCAATAATGGATTAATTGAGAAGATGCTCAGCAGATAAATGGAGAATGATTGTAGGAGAAGCCCATTTTCTCTGACATGTAAACCCCCAGCCACGACTCACTGATTGAATGAATGAATTACGATGTTCGTGCTTCAGCCCAGACTCGATGTCTGAGTGACTAAAGAAGGTCTTTCTCGACTCGGGTCAACAGGGCAGGATTCTCACTTTCTAACACGTCACGCAGTCCTTCTTCAGATCTCTCTCTTGTCTTTGTGTCGGTCAGTGGAGCAAGGCAGGATTAGGGCGGTAGGATTAGCCTACACACAGACTACAGTAACCCAACACCTGGTCATGCAGTGTGAGTAACTGAGCAGGTAGGATAACAGCTCTGAATATCTTCTACACATGCAGAGCTGCAGCTTTTCTGAATGGTTCACTGTGTCCGAGCCAGAAGAGCGTGGAGGACGTTTCCACTCATCTTAAAACAAGAGTTTAAGGAGGGTTGAGTTTAGGAAGGGACTGAAATAATAATATTTGACGTCTAACACGGTCTGTGGTTAACACAAGCTGAAGAGAATTAAACGTTTTGTTTTGCGACATTAAATACATCAGTAAATAGCCCACTGTTGCTAACAAGTGTCTAAATGAGACGACTCAATGTCATCACGCCCAACATTAGCCTCCTTTTAGCTTAGCGGTGGTGACGTGAAGTCATGTGACTGTGCTGTAGTTCCTTTATAGCCCAACATTAGCCTCCTTTAGCTTAGCGGTGGTGACGTGAAGTCATGTGACTGTGCTGTAGTTCCTTTATAGCCCAACATTAGCCTCCTTTAGCTTAGCGGTGGTGACGTGAAGTCATGTGACCGTGCTGTAGTTCCTTTATAGCCCAACATTAGCTACCTTTAGCTTAGCGGTGGTGACGTGAAGTCATGTGACCGTGCTGTAGTTCCTTTATAGCCCAACATTAGCCACCTTTAGCTTAGCGGTGGTGACGTGAAGTCATGTGACCGTGCTGTAGTTCCTTTATAGCCCAACATTAGCCGCCTTTAGCTTAGCGGTGGTGAGGTGAAGTCATGTGACCGTGCTGTAGTTCCTTTATAGCCCAACATTAGCTACCTTTAGCTTAGCGGTGGTGACGTGAAGTCATGTGACCGAGCTGTAGTTCCTTTATAGCCCAACATTAGCTACCTTTAGCTTAGCGGTGGTGACGTGAAGTCATGTGACCGTGCTGTAGTTCCTTTATAGCCCAACATTAGCTACCTTTAGCTTAGCGGTGGTGACGTGAAGTCATGTGACCGTGCTGTAGTTCCTTTATAGCCCAACATTAGCCGCCTTTAGCTTAGCGGTGGTGAGGTGAAGTCATGTGACCATGCTGTAGTTCCTTTATAGCCCAACATTAGCCTCCTTTAGCTTAGCGGTGGTGAGGTGAAGTCATGTGACCGTGCTGTAGTTCCTTTATAGCCCAACATTAGCCTCCTTTAGCTTAGCGGTGGTTACGTGAAGTCATGTGACCGAGCTGTAGTTCCTTTATAGCCCAACATTAGCCGCCTTTAGCTTAGCGGTGGTGACGTGAAGTCATGTGACCGTGCTGTAGTTCCTTTTATAGCCCAACATTAGCCTCCTTTAGCTTAGCGGTGGTGACGTGAAGTCATGTGACCGTGCTGTAGTTCCTTTATAGCCCAATATTAGCTTTTTACTTCAGAAACCATAAAGTGGTGTTGATATGTGGAGATTATCCTGCTGAATTAAACGTGTAAATATCATAAATGTTTGTTTAGCACAGATTATTTTCTGCAATAATCCAAAATCACATGAAGAACTTCCCTTGAACCAGGGATATGCTCACTTCCTGCAAATATACGTCATCCCTGCACCACTTTATTCTGTCCCCTACCTTTCTCACTCTTACTACTTCTGTTTTTATGAGCGTTTGCAGCTGTTTAGTTAGCAGCTGCCTCACAGAGCCCTCAGTCTGTGACCCCTGTGGCCCCTTATTTAGCTACAACTGCGTTTGAAGCACTCAGTATATCAAGCTGCAGACTCTTGATTCTTGTGGTGGAAATTCCACACTTAATCACCTTCTGGTAAGAAATGAACAAATACAACTTTAAACCAAAGTTGTGTTATTTAATAAAGAGTTATAGCATTTAACAGAATCAATGTATTTCCAGCTGGAAGGACAGATCCCTGTTCCACTGATGTGATACAAGAATCTGACTGTGTTACAACAGAAAAACAAGCACTTTTTACAGGAAAAAGACTAAGGAAAGGGGAAGGTCTCAGCTAGGGAATTTACATTTGTCTGTTGATTGTGTATATAGGGATGCTCCGATCGCCAATTTCGGGGCCGATCGCCGGAATCAGTATCGGCCGATCCGATCGAGTGGGCAGGAATGGAAGATTTAAACATCACTTTAAATCTTCCATTTAAAGTGATGTTTAAATCTCAGTTAATGCTCATTCACTGGAGCTTCCACAAACAACAATCAACTTAATTATTACATTCAAATGATGTACATTATTCAAGTTTACATTCACTTTGGATAATAACACGGGAGGAATGAGCGGAAGCGCTCTCTTTTCCTCTCTCTCTCTCCCTCCCCCCTCTCTCTCTCTCCTGACAGCCTGTCAGTATCTCATGCAGCTCACTGATCTAGTAATGAGTGACCCGACAGTGAAGAATAAATATATTTATAATAACTAGTTTAGCTTGTTCCAGAGGTAGATAAAATAGCTAAGTGAGTTAGGTCTAACTCTTAGTGTGTGTGTGTTGCTGCGCTTACCGGTCCGGCGGGCGGAGCTGCAGGATTTCTGCTTCACACACGTTGCATACCGCTATTTTACTGTCTTTTTCGGACACCTTAAAATAATGCCAGACCGGTGAAGCCATGTTGGCGAGCTTGTTTTGCCGCACACAGAGAAAAGTGTCATGTATTTTACGTCATGCGATCGGCTCTCGCGATCGGCATGTTTAGAGAGCACCGATCGATCGGTAGAGAGTGAGTATCGGCCGATATCGATCGGTGACCGATCGATCGGAGCATCCCTAGTGTATATATAGGTATATACACATTTGTATACATATTTTTGCATTCAGGATTGTGGGAAACGGTATTTCGATCTCTCTGTCCGTACACACAAACAATAAAGTTGACGTTGACTACATTACAGGCTATTGAAATGATGGCCAGATAGGCGAAATTAGCATATATGTTAATTACAAACCTAAGATCTATATGATAATTGCCTGACAATAATAATAATAATGTTCATGTGATTTATACAGTGATAAATGGTCAATACGACACCCGTCTGTCTGAGAACACTTAGTAGCTAGGCGCAAATTTAAACTGTTACAGTGACATTATATATATTTAAATGAGACTTCTGCGATGATACCCTTAGGGGTTGTCAGACCTGCTTGCTGCAATAAAAACTCTCCTCTTCTGGAGTGTTTGGTCTGCGACTCACTGTGACATTCCTGGCAGTTACAACAAATCCTGACAGAATTGAAGGTTTAGGCGAGAAGTGATGGTGGGAACCAGAAGACCCTCAGAAGGAAAACACTGAAACACAAGCCGACATTTTGTGTTTCTGGAGTGACCTTCAGTGACTGCTCATTTCATAGATAACCAACTTTACATGAAGGAAACAACGCTCTACAGTGCTGTGGGTTTATTCATGTGAACAGTCGGGGTAATACTACAATCACAGCAAGAAATACACAAATATTTACTGATTTTATTACTATTTTCCTTTTTCTTAAACAACACATACAGCGTCAAAGACAAGCATACATTTTTTTGTATCCCAAACCAAATGGGAAAGTCTGGCTTGATATTGTAATAACTTAAGTATTGGATTAATAGTGTGGTCCTACTGGTTGGTTGCACCTTGTTTTGGAGGTCATGGATTTGATGTTTCCTGTAACGGCCCGTCCACACGGAAGCTTCGACAGAAGCGTCAGCCAATCAAATCATATGCCAGTACAAGCTCTAGCCCAGTGGTTCCCAACCTGGGGGGGCCAAAGATCGCAGGGGGGGCGCCAGGCCTCATATTTCGACTTTAAAAAAAAAAAATGTACATATAATTATAAAGCAATACATGGTTGTCGCTAAAAGACTTGTCTCTACGTTACAATAAAATATAAAAAATAATTTATTAATTCATTTGAATACAAATTCAAGTTAGTATTAAAGGCATAAAAAGACAGAAATGTATAATTCTTTCTTTAATATAAATGTTTCTTCTGCCATAAAGTGTCCAAACCGGGCTTTTCTGGATAAGCGCATTTTTAAAACATAGTCATTGTCCATGCCGGTTTCAGTTGGATTATTTGTCACAGTTGCTCCGATCAGATCGGTCTCCTCCATTTTGTAGATTATTTACGACTTTTGAATCCACATAAACACATCGGCAAAATCCGGTTTACTTTGAGCATGTGTTTTAAACAGTTTAATCCCTTTGTGAATTGTTTCCACTTCCGCCGTCCTTTAATTTCTTCATTCAGCGGGAATCCAAATGAATTAATCCTGAGTCCAATAACCATCAAAGTCACTCCGATAGTGCTCCTTGATTACGCTTTCATCCTCCTTTAACAACATACTTCACATTCATCCAGTTTGTGACAGTAGTTGTAGCATTTTTGAGACTTTCAAACTTTAATTACCGCTGTTGCGGACCCCCCCTCCCCCCTTGTGTGTGTGGGGGGGGGGGGCTCTTGGGGGAAAAGGTTGGGAACCACTGCTCTAGCCAATCAAACCGCGTGCTTGTGTCTCCGGGGCGGGAGATTCATGTGATTGGTTGTTTGTCGCACGCCAGACACGTACCGTAACGCAGAAGTTTTATCGGCCGCATTACATGTACCCCATTTGCCAGTATGATTGCTGTTAAAATAAAGCATTAAACACGAGTAAATAAAAGGCCTATGTGATATGTAGATATAGAATACGACTTGTTGACCATTTTTGATTTCCTAAAACCTTTAGAAATAACGGTTTTTGATAAACAGTCATTATATCCACATGAGTGATAAGGCACAAGAAAAGACAGAACATTTACATTCAAACATCAAAATAACACTTAGACGTAACACTTCTCCAATGTTACGATTGCAAATATGAGATCAAGTCTCTGAGCACAATATCATATTGATTTATTCCCCAGACTTAAATAAGAAAATGGGGTGTCAAAATGCCAGTCATGCTTTTTCTATATTGGCATTTTGACACACACACACACACACACACACACACACACACACACACACACACACACACACACACGCCATTACACCTTATGAACATATAAAGACACACATGCAGAGATGTGATTGGACGCTGCAGGAGATTTACTTCCACACAAATGCAGGCTGATTTCTGCATGAGACGCTTTTACACGCATGGATTTTCTGAAAGATTAATACCGTGAACCCCCCCTTTGCATGAGATGAGGTTTTTGGAAAGATTACAATATATTATAAAACAGTTTCAACATATCTAGAAATCCACCATCATATAACCGATCACATAACCATTTATCCCAACTCTAAACAACCTTCTTTCTTTATAAACATTCTTCTAAGTTGAGCTTACCCTAAATATGCTTCTTCTGAAATGTCACTTTTGAGCTTATGCTGTTTTTCCCCTTCTCTAAATCCTGGTATTTAAATGTTACAATCAATCAGACATAAATAAAGTTTTGGGAGTAAAATCCACTTCCTTTCCCTCTCCATGCATCCCTTTTGTCTTCGAGGATAAGATAAGAAGTACTTCTCTACTACTACTACTACTACTACTACTACTACTACTACTTCCGCCAACTTCTCATCAGTAAATGAGTCAGTTGCATATTACAACCAGTCCCTTAACAGTCTCCTTGATCTGCACGCCCCCCTCAAAACCAGGATGGTCACCTTCTCGCGCTCAGCCCCTTGGTACACCGGCGAACTGCGGAGAATGAAGACAGCTGGGCGTGTCCTTGAGCGGCGGCTCAAGGCCTCAGGACTCACTGTTCACCGGTTAGCCTATCGTGAACACCAGAAGGCCTACGCACAGTCCCTCAGAGATGCACGGTCCCAGTACTACTCCTCCATCATCAACAACAGTACTGGAAACTCCAAGCAACTCTTCTCCACCATAAACCACCTCCTCAAACTCCAAAGTCCTCTACACTCCGACTCCACTGAGAAGCAGTGTTGCAACTTTGCCGCCTTCTTCATAAACAAAGTTGATACCATCTGCTCCCTCCTCTCTAGCCCCTCTGCACCTCCAGTTACAACTGCTGACCCACAGCCTGGGACAACCCAGCCTCTTCGCTGTTTCACGGACATCTCTCAGCGAGAGGTTGAGGGCATCGTTAGGAGGATGAAGCCCTCCACCTGTGTCCTGGACCCCCTTCCGTCAGCTCTTGTAAAATCGTACATCTGTACCATGAGCCCCATGATCACTAAGATTGTAAACCTCTCACTCCAGGCTGGCCATATCCCCTCTGCCCTAAAAACCGCTGTCATCAAACCTCGTCTCAAAAAACCCTCCCTTGACCCGGGAGTCCTGGCCAACTACAGACCCATTTCCAACCTTCCTTTTCTATCAAAGGTGCTGGAAAAACTAGTTGCTGCTCAGCTCCAGGACCACCTAAACTCCAACAACTTATTTGAGAAGTTCCAGTCTGGTTTCCGCTCAGGCCACAGCACAAAAACTGCCCTGGTCAGGGTCACCAACGACCTGCTGATGACGGCTGATGCTGGCTCTCCCTCTCTCCTCATCCTCCTCGATCTCACTGCAGCTTTCGACACCGTCGATCACGGCATCCTCCTCCATCGTCTGCACTCCACCATCGGACTCTCTGACTCTCCCCTTGACTGGTTCAGATCATACCTCACCGGGAGAACAGAGTACGTCTCCTTGGGCGAGGCAGAGTCGGGTACGCACAACGTCACCTGTGGTGTCCCTCAAGGATCAGTTCTCGGCCCCACCCTCTTCACACTCTACATGCTCCCCCTTGGCTCTATCATCAGCCGACATGGAGTATCATGCTGATGACACCCAATTGTACCTCAGGATCAACCCTACCTCCTCTGCAGCCCTGCCTTCACCCACACTCACTGCCTGCCTGGAGGAGATACAGGCGTGGATGAAGCAAAACTTCCTGAAAAGAATTACATACAAACATCACATTTATGCCATATCTTGATATATTGTACGACATTTAAGACAATATTTGATCTCGTAGCTCAACATCGATATAACATGTATTAATTCCCCAGCCTTAGTGTACGGTTAAAACAGAAAATAGGCTCAGAATGCCAGAATGTTTTCTTGTATATTATGATTTTAAAGTAGTAACAACTTAAAGAACAAGGAGGGTTTTCATTTGTTTTAGTTTGTTTTGCTATAGGCATTTGTACAATAAAAATTAAAAGACTAAAAATGAACATTCCAAACTGTAAACTTCTCAAACTGAAATAAAATAGCGTTAAAAAAAGTATAATTAGACGTTGTTCACCTGCAGTATTTCATCACGCTTTGCTAAATCCCTGTAAACCTGTCGTTGAGGGAGGAGGCTAACGGCTTTAGCGGTGTGGAGCTAAGAGGCTAATGGCACGTTAGCAGGGGTTAAATCGGTATTATCCTCTGGTGGAGGGCGGGGAGGAGAAAGTGGGACTGAACCAGGGCTTCCCTCCCTCTCTTCTAATCGAATCACAGCTGCTGTCGGCCACGATGTAACTCAAGGTCAGAGTCTGCAGAGAGAGAGCGGCGTTACGTCATCAACCTGCAACGCTTCTGCAGCTACAACATGCAAACTAAGACACGGTCAGAAGCAACAGGAACACACATCCATCTCTGCAGCATGATAACACATCCAATAAATCAGATAAGAGAATGAGATGTCATAATGCAAAGAAGCAATTTGTGCATTGCCTTGTTCACGTTTTGAAGGACGTGGTGAGAGTCACAGTAAGAAACAGCAGGGACATATTTGAATCTCTGCAAATCATATTACAGATCTTTGTTTATGGAGCACTTCCGAGTTACACGGTGCTTCAGAGAGACATTGAAGACGTCTTAAAATCAGTGATGGGGAGGTATTTAGATCGTTTTTAGTAAAAGTAGCAAAACAGCAAGGGAGCAATACTCTTCAAGTACAAGTTGTGTTAGATAATCAATCTGCTGCGACCTGCACAGAGAACCAACAGGAACACATGTTAATGTCTGCAGGTAGGGAATCAGTATCAGCCGATACCGATCGAGTGGGCGGGGCCTAAATGGACGATTCAAACATCACTTTAAATCTTTCATTTAAAGTGATGTTTAAAACTCAGTTAATGCTCATTCACTGGAGCTTCCACAAACAACACTCTACTTAATTATTACATTCAAATG
>NW_022992236.1:15000-36802 GCF_902827175.1 Gymnodraco acuticeps | reverse complement strand
AATCTTCATTTTAGCTGCCTCTTTCTTTAAATCAAACTTTCAGATGTGAGATATTGAAATACAGTAATAGTATTGTTTATTTTAAACAACTGAGCCACTCCTTACAGTTAACTTATTATTATTGTCTAAAGAAGAGTTTCTCAAACGTTTTCATACCAAGGACCACCTAACTCCACAAATATCAAAAACACATCGTTTTCTAGAACAGATTACAAATCGCCTGGAAATGGCAACATGTGTGATGAAGGTGTTGCGCTGGGCTTAACTGAACCTCGCTCCTTTGCGGAGATATTCCCGCGAAGGTGCGGAAAACTTAAATTAATGTATCTATTTCAAAAGTGAAATGTACCAATATACTCACGGACCACTAGGGGGCCCTCACGGACCACAATTTGAGAAGCACCGGTCTAAAGCATTATTACACACATGTTCCCCCTCGTATTCACAGTGTGGATCAACTGAGACAGCGTGGAGTCCAGGGAGCTGCAGAGACTTTGGGAGAAGCCTCAGTGTGATGTTTATTTAGGATCCCCAGTAGCTTTTGCTCTCGAAAAAGCTACTCTCCTGGGGTCCGACACTTAAAACAATACAACAATAATACAAAACATTCAAGACGTAAGTCCTGCATCATTAACAACATTAACAACATCATCAACAATGTCATCCACTTTCAATATCAATCTCAGCCAAGGATGAGTGCACAAGACCCCCACCAGCACAAAGTATGCGATCACATTACATTAGGGTTCACAGCTCACAAGGTACATGGTCATCAGTAGATGGCCCTTCAATCTCTTCTTGAAAGAGGCTCTGGACTCTCTGTCAGCAATGAGTTCCTTTATAGCTCTATAAGACACATCTTCCGGCGCAGACTGAAAACTCATCTCTTTCGACTCCACTTTGAGCGATATAATTATTAACAGAGCACTTTTATACTAATAAAGGACTGGATTACTAAAGCCAGTTGAGTAGCACTTGAAATGTTTGGCTCTATGAAACCTGATGTACTTATATGATTCTGTTTTCTTCAAGGTTGTGTCTTCCTGGTCGAATGTACTTATTGTAAGTCGCTTTGGATAAAAGCGTCAGCTAAATGTAATGTAATGTAATAAGACAGGCTTGGTCCTGGGTTTAGGTGCCCGTAGATGGCCTGATGCAGCTTGGTCCTGGGTTTAGGTGCCCGTAGATGGCCTGATGCAGCTTGGTCCTGGGTTTAGGTGCCAGTAGATGGCCTGATGCAGCTTGGTCCTGGGTTTAGGTGCCAGTAGATGGCCTGATGCAGCTTGGTCCTGGGTTTAGGTGCCAGTAGATGGCCTGATGCAGCTTGGTCCTGGGTTTAGGTGCCCGTAGATGGCCTGATGCAGCTTGGTCCTGGGTTTAGGTGCCCGTAAATGGCCTGATGCAGCTTGGTCCTGGGTTAGGTGCCAGTAGATGGCCTGATGCAGCTTGGTCCTGGGTTTAGGTGCCAGTAGATGGCCTGATGCAGCTTGGTCCTGGGTTTAGGTGCTCGTAGATGGCCTGATGCAGCTTGGTCCTGGGTTTAGGTGCCAGTAGATGGCCTGATGCAGCTTGGTCCTGGGTTTAGGTGCCCGTAGATGGCTGATGCAGCTTGGTCCTGGGTTTAGGTGCCCGTAGATGGCCTGATGCAGCTTGTTCCTGGGTTTAGGTGCCCGTAGATGGCCTGATGCAGCTTGGTCCTGGGTTTAGGTGCCAGTAGATGGCCTGATGCAGCTTGGTCCTGGGTTTAGGTGCCCGTAGATGGCCTGATGCAGCTTGGTCCTGGGTTTAGGTGCCCGTAGATGGCCTGATGCAGCTTGGTCCTGGGTTTAGGTGCCCGTAAATGGCCTGATGCAGGTTGGTCCTGGGTTTAGGTGCCAGTAGATGGCCTGATGCAGCTTGGTCCTGGGTTTAGGTGCTCGTAGATGGCCTGATGCAGCTTGTTCCTGGGTTTAGGTGCCCGTAGATGGCCTGAGCAGCTTGGTCCTGGGTTTAGGTGCCAGTAGATGGCCTGATGCAGCTTGGTCCTGGGTTTAGGTGCCGTATATGGCCTGATGCAGTGGCCTGGTGGTTAGGTGCTCGTAGATGGCCTGATGCAGCTTGTTCCTGGGTTTAGGTGCCCGTAGATGGCCTGACAGCTTGGTCCTGGGTTTTAGGTGCCAGTAGATGGCCTGATGCAGCTTGGTCCTGGGTTTAGGTGCCCGTAGATGGCCTGATGCAGCTTGGTCCTGGGTTTAGGTGCCCGTAGATGGCCTGATGCAGCTTGGTCCTGGGTTTAGGTGCCGTAGATGGCCTGATGCAGCTTGGTCCTGGGTTTAGGTGCCAGTAGATGGCCTGATGCAGCTTGGTCTGGGTTTAGGTGCCAGTAGATGGCCTGATGCAGCTTGGTCCTGGGTTTAGGTGCCCGCAGATGGCCTGATGCAGCTTGGTCCTGGGTTTAGGTGCCCGTAGATGGCCTGATGCAGCTTGGTCCTGGGTTTAGGTGCCAGTAGATGGCCTGATGCAGCTTGGTCCTGGGTTTAGGTGCCCGTAGATGGCCTGATCAGCTTGGTCCTGGTTTAGGTGCCCGTAAATGGCCTGAGCAGCTTGGTCCTGGGTTTAGGGTGCCCGTAGATGGCCTGATGCAAGCTTGGTCCTGGGTTTAGGTGCCAGTAGAATGGCCTGATGCAGCTGTGTCCTGGGTTTAGGTGCCAGTAATGGCCTATGCAGCTTGGTCCTGGGTTTAGGTGCCCGTAGATGGCCTGATGCAGCTTGGTCCTGGGTTTTAGGTGCCCGTAAATGGCCTGAGGCAGCTTGGTCCTGGGTTTAGGTGCCCGTAGATGGCTGATGCAGCTTGGGTCCTGGTTTAGGTGCCAGTAATGGCCTGATGCAGCTTGGTCCTGGGTTTAGGGTGCCCGTAAATGGCCTGATGCAGCTTGGTCCTGGTGTTTAGGTGCCGTAGATGGCCTGATGCAGCTTGGTCTGGGTTTAGGTGCCCGTAGATGGTGCCTGATGCAGCTTGGTCCTGGGTTTAGGTGCCCGTAAATGGCCTGATGCAGCTTGGTCCTGGGTTTAGGTGCCAGTAGATGGCTGATGCAGCTTGGTCCTGGGTTTAGGTGGCTCGTAGATGGCCTGATGCAGGCTTGTTCCTGGGTTTAGGTGCCCGTAGATGGCCTGATTGCAGCTTGGTCCTGGGTTTAGGTGCCAGTAGATGCCTGATGCAGCTTGGTCCTGGGTTTAGGTGCCCGTATATGGCCTGATGCAGCTTGGTCCTGGGTTGTAGGTGCTCGTAGATGGCCTGATGCAGCTTGTTCCTGGGTTTAGGTGCCTGTAGATGGCCTGATGCAGCTTGGTCCTGGTTTAGGTGCAGTAGATTGGCCTGATGCAGCTTGGTCCTGGGTTTAGGTGCCAGTAGATGGCCTGATGCAGCTGGTCTGGGTTTAGGGTGCCCGTAGATGGCCTGATGCAGCTTGGTCCTGGGTTTAGGGTGCCCGCAGATGGCCTGATGCAGCTTGGTCCTGGGTTTAGGTGCCCGTAGATGGCCTGATGCAGCTTGTCCTGGGTTTAGGTGCCCGTAGATGGCCTGATGCAGCTTGGTCCTGGGTTTAGGTGCCCGTAGATGGCCTGATGCAGCTTGGTCCTGGGTTTAGGTGCCAGTAGATGGCCTGATGCAGCTTGGTCCTGGGTTTAGGTGCCAGTAGATGGCCTGATGCAGCTTGTCCTGGGTTTAGGTGCCCGTAGATGGCCTGATGCAGCTTGGTCCTGGGTTTAGGTGCCAGTAGATGGCCTGATGCAGCTTGGTCCTGGGTTTAGGTGCCAGTAGATGGCCTGATGCAGCTTGGTCCTGGGTTTAGGTGCCCAGTAGATGGCCTGATGCAGCTTGGTCCTGGGTTTAGGTGCCCGTAGATGGCCTGATGCAGCTTGGTCCTGGGTTTAGGTGCCGTAAATGGCCTGATGCAGCTTGGTCCTGGGTTTAGGTGCCAGTAGATGGCCTGATGCAGCTTGGTCCTGGGTTTAGGTGCCAGTAGATGGCCTGATGCAGCTTGGTCCTGGGTTTAGGTGCCGTAGATGGCCTGATGCAGCTTGGTCTGGGTTTAGGTGCCAGTAGATGCCTGATGCAGCTGGTCCTGGGTTTAGGTGCCCGTAGATGGCCTGATGCAGCTTGGTCCTGGGTTTAGGTGCCCGTAGATGGCCTGATGCAGCTTGGTCCTGGGTTTAGGTGCCCGTAGATGGCCTGATGCAGCTTGGTCCGTGGGTTTAGGTGCCAGTAGATGGCCTGATGCAGCTTGGTCCTGGGTTTAGGTGCCCGTAGATGGCCTGATGCAGCTTGGGTCCTGGGTTTAGGTGCCCGTAGATGGCCTGATGCAGCTTGGTCCTGGTTTAGGTGCCCGTAAATGGCCTGATGCAGGTTGGTCCTGGGTTTAGGTGCCAGTAGATGGCCTGATGCAGCTTGGTCCTGGGTTTAGGTGCTCGTAGATGGCCTGATGCAGCTTGTTCCTTGGGTTTAGGTGCCCGTAGATGGCCTGATGCAGCTTGGTCCTGGTTTAGGTGCCAGTAGATGGCCTGATGCAGCTTGGTCCTGGGTTTAGGTGCCCGTATATGGCTGATGCAGCTTGGTCCTGGGTTTAGGTGCTCGTAGATGGCCTGATGCAGCTTGGTTCCTGGGTTTAGGTGCCCAGTAGATGGCCTGATGCAGCTTGGTCCTGGGTTTAGGTGCCAGTAGATGGCCTGATGCAGCTTGGTCCTGGGTTTAGGTGCCCCGTAGATGGCCTGATGCAGCTTGGTCCTGGGTTTAGGTGCCCGTAGATGGCCTGAGCAGCTTGGTCCTGGGTTTAGGTGCCCGTAGATGGCCTGATGCAGCTGGTCCTGGTTTAGGTGCCAGTAGATGGCTCCTCTGAGTGCAGCTGGATCTGGTTTTAGGTGCCAGTAGATGGCCTGATGCAGCTTGGTCCTGGGTTTAGGTGCCCGCAGATGGCCTGATGCAGCTTGGTCCTGGGTTTAGGTGCCCGTAGATGGCCTGATGCAGCTTGGTCCTGGGTTTAGGTGCCAGTAGATGGCCTGATGCAGTTGGTCCTGGGTTTAGGTGCCCGTAGATGGCCTGATGCAGCTTGGTCCTGGGTTTAGGTGCCCGTAAATGGCCTGATGCAGCTTGGTCCTGGGTTTAGGTGCCCGTAGATGGCCTGATGCAGCTTGGTCCTGGGTTTAGGTGCCAGTAGATGGCCTGATGCAGCTTGGTCCTGGGTTTAGGTGCCAGTAGATGGCCTGATGCAGCTTGGTCCTGGGTTTAGGTGCCCGTAGATGGCCTGATGCAGCTTGGTCCTGGGTTTAGGTGCCCGTAAATGGCCTGATGCAGCTTGGTCCTGGGTTTAGGTGCCCGTAGATGGCCTGATGCAGCTTGGTCCTGGGTTTAGGTGCCAGTAGATGGCCTGATGCAGCTTGGTCCCTGGGTTTTAGGTGCCCGTAAATGGCCTGATGCAGCTTGGTCCTGGGTTAGGTGCCCGTAGATGGCCTGATGCAGCTTGGTCCTGGGTTTAGGTGCCCGTAGATGGCCTGATGCAGCTTGGTCCTGGTTTAGGTGCCCGTAAATGGCCTGATGCAGCTTGGTCCTGGGTTTAGGTGCCAGTAGATGGCCTGATTGCCGCTTGGTCCTGGGTTTAGGTGCTCGTAGATGGCCTGATGCAGCTTGTTCCTGGGTTTAGGTGCCCGTAGATGGCCTGATGCAGCTTGGGTCTGGGTTTAGGTGCCAGTAGATGGCATGATGCAGCTTGGTCCTGGGTTTAGGTGCCCGTATATGGCCTGATGCAGCTTGGTCCTGGGTTTCGGTGCTCGTAGATGGCCGATGCAGCTTGTTCCTGGGTTTTAGGTGCCTGTAGATGGCCTGATGCAGCTTGGTCCTGGGTTTAGGTGCCAGTAGATGGCCTGATGCAGCTTGGTCCTGGGTTTAGGTGCCAGTAGATGGCCTGATGCAGCTTGGTCCTGGGTTTAGGTGCCCGTAGATGGCCTGATGCAGCTTGGTCCTGGGTTTAGGTGCCCGCAGATGGCCTGATGCAGCTTGGTCCTGGGTTTAGGTGCCCGTAGATGGCCTGATGCAGCTTGGTCCTGGGTTTAGGTGCCCGTAGATGGCCTGATGCAGCTTGGTCCTGGGTTTAGGTGCCCGTAGATGGCCTGATGCAGCTTGGTCCTGGGTTTAGGTGCCAGTAGATGGCCTGATGCAGCTTGGTCCTGGGTTTAGGTGCCAGTAGATGGCCTGATGCAGCTTGTTCCTGGGTTTAGGTGCCCGTAGATGGCCTGATGCAGCTTGGTCCTGGTTTAGGTGCCAGTATGGCCTGATGCAGCTTGGTCCTGGGTTTAGGTGCCCGTAGATGGCCTGATGTAGCTTGTTCCTGGGTTTAGGTGCCGTAGATGGTCTGATGCAGCTTGGTCCTGGGTTTAGGTGCCAGGAGATGGCCTGATGCAGCTTGGGTCCTGGGTTTAGGTGCCCGTAGATGGCCTGATGCAGCTTGTCTAGTCTTATGGTCGTGCTCGTCTCTTGTGTAAACTATTTGATCATAAAAATACAGTGTTTTTTTGCTAAATTGGATTTTTTTTAGAAAAGTGATAACACGAGATTGCACACGTTTCTCAACCGGAAGCCATGACAGGCTTCTATGCATAACTCCAATATGAGTGCTTCGAACAGTGGAGTCTGGCAGCCTTGTTTTGAGCTATTTGTAATTTCTGTAAATGTGTTTTTGCTGCTGATGACCATTTGACTGGACAGTACTCAAGATGTGACAAAACCAGAGACTGGATGACTTGTTTCAAAGTGGTTGGTGTTACATACTTTGTACATTTTCTCACCACAGCTATGCTCCTTCCCATTTTAGTTACGATACTGTCAATTTGCTTCGTCCACCGTAAACCAGAATCAAGAACAATGCCAAGCAGCTTAGTCTCGTTGACCTGTTCCACTGGCTGACCAGCCGGCGTCAGGCTTAATCCAATCCAACTTTATTTATATAGCACTTTAAAAACCTTCAGACCAAAGTGCTGTACAGAGAGATAAGCTCACACAACATAATATAAATACATTTAAAATACAAGATGGCGTGGGGCCAGACACATACTGAGTAAGACTAAAAGAATCAACAAGGTTTAAAAAAAATCCTTTGCCATAGGTTTCTCAGAACAACACACATGAATATTAAAATCCCCAACAATAAGGACACGGTCATATTAATGAGGATTGCTGCTGAACATCTGTCTGGATCCGAACACCATTGCTTTTGTTTTTGCAATGTTGAGTACCAGTTTGTTATTGTTGACCCAGTCTGCTATGGCTCTAATCTCTATTTTAAGTAGATAGTTTAACTCACTGCATGTTGATGCTGTACATTGTCAATCAATCAATCAATCAATGTTTATTTATAGCCCAATATCACAAATGTTACATTTGTCTCAGTGGACTTTACAGTTTGTACAAAATATCAGTATGACAATACGACACCCTCTGTCCTTAGACCCTTACATCGTACAAGGAAAAACTTCCTACATTGTGGAATCATCAGCATACATTATCACACTGGACTTATTTAATACGTAAGGAAGGTCATTTGTGAATATAGAGTACAACAAAGGCCCAAGCGAACTCCCCTGTGGGACCCCACACTGCAACACCTTACTTTCAGAAAAGCTCCCATTGAAACACTCGCTGCCTTCTCCTAGTCAGGTAGCTCTCCATCCAACACATAGCAACAGAACCAAAGCCATAGCAACAGAACCAAATCCATAGCAACAGAACTAAAGCCATAGCAACAGAACCAAAGCCATAGCATTTGAGTTTGTTCAGCAGCAGACTATGATCGATTACATCGAAAGCTGCGCTAAAGTCTACCATCACAGCTCCTACAAGCCTCCTATCATCCATGCTCTTGAACCAGTCATCGGTCATTTGTGCAATGCTGTACTTGTAGAGTGACCGTCTCTATAGGCATGTTGGTAGTTCGTTGTCAGATTGTTACTTGAAAAGTAGCATTGAATTTGGGTGTTCTATTTGTTCTATGAATTGACTCAACACTAGGAGGAGACTGATAGGTCGACTGCTGGAACCAGCAAAGGATTTTCTTTGATCCTCGGGTAATGGGATGACCTTGGCTTCCTTCCAGATCTCGTGTCCTGTCTGTGGGTTTGGCTGGAGAGGACTGAGGTCTTTCTCTGGGAGGAGGACCAGGCCTGAGGGACGAGGACCAGGCCTGAGGGAGGAGGACCAGGCCTGATGGAGGAGGACCAGGCCTGATGGAGGAGGACCAGGCCTGATGGAGGAGGACCAGGCCTGAGGGAGGAGGACCAGGCCTGAGGGAGGAGGACGTGGCCTGAGGGAGGAGGACGTGGCCTGATGGAGGAGGACCAGGCCTGACGGAGGAGGATGTGGCCTGATGGAGGATGTGGCCTGATGGAGGAGGACCAGGCCTGACGGAGGAGGACGTGGCCTGATGGAGGAGGACGTGGCCTGATGGAGGAGGACGTGGCCTGATGGAGGAGGACCAGGCCTGATGGAGGAGGACGTGGCCTGACGGAGGAGGACCAGGCCTGATGGAGGAGGACCAGGCCTGAGGGAGCAGGACCAGGCCTGAGGGAGGAGGATGAGGCCTGATGGAGGAGGACCAGGCCTGACGGAGGAGGATGTGGCCTGATGGAGGATGTGGCCTGATGGAGGAGGACCAGGCCTGAGGGAGGAGGATGAGGCCTGATGGAGGAGGACCAGGCCTGACGGAGGAGGATGTGGCCTGATGGAGGAGGACGTGGCCTGATGGAGGAGGACCAGGCCTGATGGAGGAGGACCAGGCCTGAGGGAGGAGGATGAGGCCTGATGGAGGAGGACCAGGCCTGACGGAGGAGGATGTGGCCTGATGGAGGAGGACGTGGCCTGATGGAGGAGGACCAGGCCTGATGGAGGAGGACGTGGCCTGATGGAGGAGGACGTGGCCTGATGGAGGAGGACCAGGCCTGATGGAGGAGGACGTGGCCTGAGGGAGGAGGACGTGGCCTGACGGAGGAGGACCAGGCCTGATGGAGGAGGACCAGGCCTGACGGAGGAGGACGTGGCCTGACGGAGGAGGACGTGGCCTGACGGAGGAGGACGTGGCCTGACGGAGGAGGACGTGGCCTGACGGAGGAGGACGTGGCCTGACGAAGGAGGACCAGGCCTGAAGGAGGAGAACCAGGCCTGATGGAGGAGGACCATACTGGGCACAGCTGTCCCAATCACATGATGGTCCTGTTTGAATACACACTATTCATTCTGCAGATCTTTGTGTTCACTATAAAAGTGTATTGGTCTTTAATGTCATATTTGCTTTTCATTTTCTTCTGGCCCCTCGGAGAAAACGGTGAGGCAGTCATGTCCTTCAGGTGTGTCCTTCAGGTGTGTCCTTCAGGTGTGTCCTCTCCTAACCCTAATGACAAGAAACACAAAACATAGGACATTATTGTAGAGCAAGTGTTATTTATGAAAGAGGTGTGTTGTGAGACTCTCTCTTCACACAGAGGGGACACATGTCTCTCCTACATCAACATGTGTCCCCTCTTCTCCATGTCTCTTCTACATCAACATGTGTCCCCTCTTCTTCATGTCTCTTCTACATCAACATGTGTCCCCTCTTCTTCATGTCTCCTCTACATCAACATGTGTCCCCTCTTCTTCATGTCTCCTCTACACAGTGGCGTTTCTAGGTGTACAAAACTGGGGGGGGCAGAAAGAGGTCGGGGGAGAGAGAGAGAGAGAGAGGGGGGACAGAGAGAGGGGGGGAGGAGAGAGAGAGGGGGAGTGTCAAATTACATACTGAAAGACCACAGGAGCAACACTGTGAGCGCATACATTTACGTACACAGCGTGGGGATGTCATAGTAATGCACCTTCATACATGGAGTAAAGGTCACCATCACAAAGTAATTCTTAACAATAACAACAACCGTAATGCTTTAGCATTAAAACACCATAGACTGTAAATATAAGGAAAACACTCATCATCGAGGTCACAATATCAATCGATCCAGCAGAGGCAAAACACAGAAGATCAACAAAATATATGACATAAATGAACTTACCAAAGCTGAAGGCTCACTTGAAAAGAAAAGCGGCACGGCGGTCCCTTCCTCTGACAGAATGTGTCTATCACTTTGGGGATGAAGTCCTGTAGTTGCTGGATCAACTGGCTTTCAATTGAAAGCATGGCCAATGCGTTAAGTCGCGGCTGTCCCATGGTGTTGCGAGTGAAAGTCTTTATCCTTTTGCGGGTGGAAAAGTTCCCTCTCT
Source organism: Gymnodraco acuticeps (assembly GCF_902827175.1). NCBI lineage: Eukaryota > Metazoa > Chordata > Actinopteri > Perciformes > Bathydraconidae > Gymnodraco > Gymnodraco acuticeps. Next base: position 26,532 of record NW_022992236.1, on the reverse strand, counting down.
GACTCGGATGTCGTCATCGGAGTTGTCACTATTATTTTGACCAAAATAACAGTCTCAGCAAACGTTTCCTCCAAGTTGTTCTCGTGAATGGATTTCAACAGAGACAGGGCAGTGTTTCCAGTGTGAAGCTCACTGTGGCGGCAGAGCGTGGTCAGCTCAGACTTCAACTTCTCCTTGTTTCCCAACGCAGGCCAGTTTCACGGCGCAGTCAAGCTCAGGTGTAGGAAATGACAGGACATGCTGTGGAAGAATGAGCTGTCAACAAGCTTTGCAGCGATCAAATGGTCACTCTGTGAGAACCTCTGTTCCACCTGTGAGATGACTGTGTCACAAGCCTCCTTCATCACCGGCGCTGTGCTGCTGACTCGTCGGCCTGGCTCGTCTGTTCCATCATGAGCAGTGGCGGCCAATGCATCAGTTTTCTGCCTCATTTTCTGAACATGTTCCTTGAAACGGCAGAGCGCGCTGTTGATCCCAGGTGCATCGATGCTTCGTTTTTGCAGAGTGTTGTATATAACATCCACTTCTGGCATAAGCAACGAAAAAAACTCCAGGAGCTGCATAAATGCTCGGTCCCGCAGTTTCTTTGACAGGCCGTATGCCTCACTTATGGTGACCGCATCCCATCCTGGTTGTGCGCGTATATGCTTCATACACTGAAGCAGTGCATCTCGGGTCTCCCAAACCGCGTTCACAGTTCTGCTTTTAAAGTTCCATCTCACAGCCGGTGGCCGTGGGATGCGTCTCTGTGTTGCCTCTGCAAGAGCTGCAACACGTTTTGGAGCACCGGAGAAAAAAGTGGAAAAAGCAGTTAGATCTGTAAAAAACACCTTCAGGATGCTCATCCTTGCTGAACACAGTTGCTGCAGGGTCAGGTTCAGTTGGTGGGCGTAGCAGTGAACAAACTGAGCGTTTGGGTACGTCTCCTTCATCACCGTCTGTACCCCGCGCACGTTACCCGCTCATGACGGCCGCCCCGTCATAGGTCTGAGCGATTAGCTTTTCTTTCAGCTTCAGGGGTTCCAGAACAGCCTTGATGCTGTTAGAGACCTACACCAGTTTTGTCCTTTACTTCCACAAACTCCAAAAAACGCTCTGTAACTGTGAGGTCAGGCATAATGTATCGCAGCACAATCACCATTTGCAATTTACAGGAGACATCGGTTGTCTCGTCGGCCTGAACGGCAACAAATGATGTGTTGTCCACTTGCTTGGCTATTTCCTCCCTGTACACATCATACATGCAGTCCAAGAGTTCATTCTGTATGGTGCTTGATGTCCCTTTGAAAACAAGCTGAGCTTCGTAGTGCCGTTGAAGCCTCACACATTGTCTCGAAAATTGACCTGAATATCCCTGGATTCAGAGAGTCCGCCGACTCGTTGTGGCCCCGCAGTGCTGTCTCACATTTCCCACACAGTTTAATACAGGTGATGATCCGACCAAGCACGTACCTGTTTTCTTCCACCTTCCTATTATGAGAATCAATGCCGCGTCTGTAGGCGCTGTCAATCTGAGCTGCAACATTCACCCTTCCAAGTAATCCCAATTTTACGGCATTTTCCAAATGACTGTTGCTGCTCTCATGCTTCATTGTCCTCTCCGAAAGATGCTTTAAGTCCTTGTAACCTGTCCTCGACCAAGTACCTTGATCTTCACCAAAAAGCAGGCAAGGAAAGCAAAAGAGGGAATTCTTCTGGATGCTCGCCGTTAGCCATTTCTTTTTAGCAAACCACTCAGCGTTAAACCCACGTTTAACTTTGCCCGCAGTCTGGACCATTTGGAAATCCGGTGGATGGTGGGCACCGAGGCGCTTTACCTCCAGTTTCTCTCCGAGACTAAGTGTCTCAAATGTGTGCTCCAGTAAATGGTCAACTTCATTCATTTTCTTTCAGTTTTTTACTTCTTTTAATCGCTGGGTGATGTTAGCTATATGCTGCTCTCTCGTCTCCTCTTCAAACTACACGTGACGTTTCGCAGCACTGCACACGTGAGTACTTACAGCCAATCAATTCTGAATTATGTGAGATGACGTATGGTGGGGATGGGAGCACTCTGCCCCTACGGTCATTATTTTTTTGCCACACACATTCAATAGAAAATACTCTGAGCATGCGCAGTGTAGTTTTTACAATCACCGTTCACTTAGACTGTGAGAGGGAAGGGCAGGATCGGGTTTTGTCCCACATGGCTCTAAACAGCTCAAAACGGCACTCTAGACACTAATTAGAAGAACACAGACTAAAACAGAAATGTACAGACGAATCAGATTATTAAACATGACCTTAAAATATATTTTATATGTTTTTTTATTTATTTTTTAGTATTTTTTTGTAATCATTATTTGTAATACTTTCTTCTGACACTAGGTGGGGCTGTGCCCCACCTGCCCCTAATGACCCGCCGCCACTGCCTCTACATCACCATGTGTCCCCTCTTCTTCATGTCTCTTCTACATCAACATGTGTCCCCTCTTCTTCATGTCTCTTCTACATCAACATGTGTCCCCTCTTCTTCATGTCTCTTCTACATCAACATGTGTCCCCTCTTCTCCATGTCTCCTCTACATCAACATGTGTCCCCTCTTCTTCATGTCTCTTCTACATCAACATGTGTCCCCTCTTCTTCATGTCTCCTCTACATCAACATGTGTCCCCTCTTCTTCATGTCTCCTCTACATCACCATGTGTCCCCTCTTCTTCATGTCTCCTCTACATCAACATGTGTCCCCTCTTCTTCATGTCTCCTCTACATCAACATGTGTCCCCTCTTCTTCATGTCTCTCCTACATCAACATGTGTCTCCTCTTCCTCATGTCTCTTCTACATCAACATGTGTCCCCTCTTCTTCATGTCTCTTCTACATCACCATGTGTCCCCTCTTCTTCATGTCTCTTCTACATCAACATGTGTCCCCTCTTCTTCATGTCTCTTCTACATCAACATGTGTCCCCTCTTCTTCATGTCTCTTCTACATCAACATGTGTCCTCTCTTTCTTCATGTCTCTTCTACATCAACATGTAACCCCCCCCCCCCCCCCCCTATCACCTGAATCTCCTCTAGAGCTCCATTGAGTTCTTTGTAACCAAATGTCTCTCAGAGGGGCGTGGGGAGGGGCTCCTTATTTTCATCTAAAGTAACAGACAGAGAATCAGCACTTTGGAAACAGGGCTGAAACAGAGGGGATTATGGGTAATGCTGCAATGATCTGTTTGGTGTTTCAGCCAATCAGAGACAGGCTCTGGATATATCTGAGACCTGTGATATACTGATGAAGAGGAGGATGATAGGGGACCTCTAAGTACTGATGCCTGCCTGCAGTGTAAAGTATATGTTGCACAGCTTCTTGTTTCAACATGTGGTTCGTGAACAGGAGGAACAGGAGGTGAACAAAGACCACAGAAGAAGACGGAGAGACAAAGTGTGAGAGAGGAGGGGGAAGAGGAAGAGGAGGAGCGTTCACACGGAAACTTCTGCTTTACGAGTTTCATCAGAGCAGGAAACTGAGAACACAACCACAGAGAGACGAGGCGACGAAGAGGTGAAGAAGAAGAAGACAGGAGGCACACAGCCTGGGGAGGCCAGAGACTACCACAGAGGAAGAGGAGGAGGAGGAAGAGGAGGAGGGTCGTGATGGAGGAGGACATCAGGAAGCAGGGGATGTTGTTCCTGCAGCAGCAGAGGTTCGGAAAGGTAACGCACAACAATAGATCAATATGTCTATCGTTTACTCCTCTCTGCATAGAGGGACGCTCAGAGGAGTGTGTGCTGTGCAGGACACACACTTAGAAGCTCAGCGGAGTGTGTGCTGTGCAGGACACACACTTAGAAGCTCAGCGGAGTGTGTGCTGTGCAGGACACACACTTAGAAGCTCAGAGGAGTGTGCTGTGCAGGACACACACTTAGAAGCTCAGAGGAGTGTGTGCTGTGCAGGACACACACTTAGAAGCTCAGAGGAGTGTGTGCTGTGCAGGACACACACTTAGAAGCTCAGAGGAGTGTGTGCTGTGCAGGACACACACTTAGAAGCTCAGAGGAGTGTGCTGTGCAGGACACACACTTAGAAGCTCAGAGGAGTGTGTGCTGTGCAGGACACACACTTAGGAGCCCAGAGGAGTGTGCTGTGCAGGACACACACTTAGGAACCCAGAGGAGTGTGTGCTGTGCAGGACACACACTTAGGAACCCAGAGGAGTGTGTGCTGTGCAGGACACACACTTAGAAGCCCGGAGGAGTGTGTGCTGTGCAGGACACACACTTAGAAGCCCAGAGGAGTGTGTGCTGTGCAGGACACACACTTAGAAGCTCAGAGGAGTGTGCTGTGCAGGACACACACTTAGGAGCCCAGAGGAGTGTGTGCTGTGCAGGACACACACTTAGAAGCTCAGATGAGTGTGTGCTGTGCAGGACACACACTTAGGAGCCCAGAGGAGTGTGCTGTGCAGGACACACACTTAGGAGCCCAGAGGAGTGTGCTGTGCAGGACACACACTTAGGAGCCCTGAAGGTTCAGAGCGTTCATCGTCCCGCTCTCAGAGCTACAGAGGAGAGGCTCCTCCAACAGACACAATCACTCTGATCACTGACTGCAAGTCAATACGACTTCACTTCATGAGACTTGTGAGCGTGAGTGTGACATGTGTGTGTGACGTGTGTGTGTGTGACATGTGTGTGTGTGTGTGTGTGAGTGTGACATGTGTGTGTGTGACTTTGTGTGAGTGTGTGACTTGTGTGTGTGTTTCTGACATGTGTGTGTGAGTGTATGTGTGTGTGTGAGTGTGAGTGTGTGTGTAAGACTGTGTGTGTGTGTGTTTCTGACATGTGTGTGTGAGTGTATGTGTGTGTGTGACGTGTGTGTGTGTGTGAGTGTGAGTGTGTGTGTAAGACTGTGTGTGTGTGTGAGTGTGTGTGTGTGTGTGAGTGTGTGTGTGTGTGTGTAAGATTGTGTGTGTGATGTGTGTGTGTGTGACATGTGTGTGTGTGACGTGTGTGTGTGACTTTGTGTGAGTGTGTGACTTGTGTGTGTGTTTCTGACATGTGTGTGTGAGTGTATGTGTGTGTGTGACGTGTGTGTGTGAGTGTGAGTGTGTGTGTGTGTGTAAGACTGTGTGTGTGTATGTGTGTGAGTGTGTGTGTGTGTAAGACTGTGTGTGTGTATGTGTGTGAGTGTGTGTGTGTGTGTGTGTGTGTGTGTGTGTGTGTGAGTGTGTGTGTTCATCACAACGACAATATGAGATGATGTGTTATTATTGATGTACAGACAGAAGAGTGAAAGGATAACAATAAAAAGACACACATATTTAAAATAACACAAATTAAACTCAAATGTTAAAGTTTATCAAATGTTCTAAAATCAATCTATAGAGAATGTAAAAGTCTGCTTCTGGCCTGTGTGTAATTTAAAAACCAGCTGCGTGTGTCCTCAGAGGCCTGTTCTACGAAGCCGGATGTTCTCTTAGTGGCTAACTTCAGGGTAACTCTGGGTTTCCGGTCCTACGAAGCTGGTTCTCTTCTTAGCGGCTAGATCTCCATGGTAACTGATGCTGAGCGGCTAACCTGCTCCGGAGCAGGTTAGGTTGCAGGCTAAGAGCTCAACTCAGTGAAAGCACCGCCTGCTGACCAATCAGAGCTCAGTGTGCGGAGTTTAAAGCGATCAAGTCATATTACAGGAGAAAGGAAATACAGAAAAGCTGCCGTCGCAGGAAAGACGGCCGGCAAAAATCAGCGACTGTGTGAACGTGAACATGAATAGAATATCAGCTCCATCTTCAGAGCAATCTGACTATTATAACATTAGCGTTAAGAAAGCTCACTTAAAGTGGACCTATCATGCTATATTTGAAACACATATTGTAGGGCCATATAGAAATGTTTTTCAAAACACCAAACAGATCCTGCATTTGAGCCAGGCCTCATTTGGCTCTATTTGCTCTATTCCAGCCTGTCTTCACAAGGGCTGATTCTGTGGCAAATGAGCTGCAGCTGACCAGGGGGCGTGGCACGAGCGTCATGTTACCATGCTGTTACCATGCTGTTACCATGCTGTTACCATGCTGTTGCTGTCACCATGCTGTTACCATGCTGTTACCATGCTGTCACCATGCTGTCACCATGCTGTTACCATGCTGTCACCATGCTGTCACCATGCTGTCACCATGCTGTCACCATGCTGTCACCATGCCACCCAACACCCCATTCCCCTGATAGGTGGGGAGTTGGCCATATAGGCGGAGCACCCCGTTTCTGACGTCAGAACAATTTCAAATCTGGATCAGTCTGTATCAGATCCGTTGCAGCCCCGTTTTTAGAGATTTGGGTACGGAGGAAAAGAGAGAGGGTTGTGTTTTCTGACACTTGGTGAGTTCCCTGGAACACCGGGGACACATGTTCATGTATACAAGACGTACACAAGTGCATTTTGTAAGATAGGTCTACTTTAAATATCTGCCACAACTAGGGCTTAAATAGTTAATCGCACATTTTTTATCTGTTCTAAATGTTCATTAGAGGAATATTTTTCAAGTTTTTAATACTCTTATCAACATATGAGTGGACAAATATGCTTTATGCTAATGTTTATTATCATTTGATCAATGACAAATATTCTCATGAATGTTAAACACAACAACCTGGAACCTCTCTCATACAATAATACAATTCAGTGTGTGTGTGTGTGTGTGTGTGTTTTTATGTGTGTGTGTGTGTGTGTGTGTGTGTGTGTGTGTGTGGTGTGTGTGTGTGTGTGTGTGTGTGTGTGTGTGTGTGTTGGATCGTTGGAGCTATGTGTAACTCAAGGCATATGCTCGAACGGGAGCTGCCTGGACGCTGCAATCATGTTGCGCACTATCCGTGCTGAGTGTGCTGACTTCTCGTACAATGTCCCACTGTCTGGCTTCCTGCATAAAGTCAAGTGCTCGGCGCAGTTGTGGCGAAATGTCTGATCACTACACTCCTTTGTTTTCATTGAAACAGCTCCGTATATCCGTTAGCGCAGCTAGCTAGCACCAGATGCCAACAACAACAATACACGTAAGGTCTCTCTCTCGCTCCCACACATACACACACCCTCCTGGTCCTCCCGATGGCCAGTCGGTGCCTGCCGGTGAGCGTGGAAGTGTGGTCTGTCGCAAGCGGGCAGCAGGAGCGGGGCTGTCAACATCAGCTTGTAGATGGTATTTTAAGGCCCGGACACACCAGGCCGATAAGTCGGAAGACGAAGCCTGTCCTGTCGCCCAAACTCAATTTGGTGTGTCCCGCACCGGTGTCGGTACCATATGTGTTCGGGGTACCATATGTGTTCGGGGTACCATATGTGTTCGGGGTCCGTCTCTTACCAGTGACGTCACGACGTAATGACGTCAATGACGTCAATGACGTCAATAAAATAAAATACTCAGGGGAGTTTCCTGAATTTTCATGCCCAAAGCCAAGCACTAGGCCCTGGGTAAATTAAGAGGCTGATCTGAGGCACTTTTGTGCTAGAAACTCAAGTCAGGCATCCCTGGAATCGTCTCAGAGAGTAGATGATCAGTGGGGCCTTCTTTTTACTGAAACATGATGTTTCGATGTATATTTCCATTTAAAATGCTAACCGCTAGCCGCAAAGCTAGCATCGCAGCCACTGCTCCGTTTTCGGATACTTTGCACACGTTATTCACAAACATGTTCACACGCTAGGAGTATGGGAGTAGTAGTGTAAACATAATTATGTAAATAACCCAAGTTGTGTTCTGTGAAACGGAAAAGGATTCTATGGAAACAACATCACGGAGAAAAAAGTTATATCTTATACATAAAGTAACGGACAAAGTAAAGAATGAAGTGTAGGCTTTGTTTAAATGTTCTGAATTTGACCGTGTATGATGGTCCTCTTGAGTTGCCGTACAGCCATTGCTCCGTTTTCATGTTTTTTTAACATGTTTTTCAAAAACATTGTCACACGCTAGGAGTATAGGAATACTTCAATTCGGTTCGTCATGATCTGTAGATGTGATTTGCCCCCGAGCACCCCTGGGTAAATTACCGTACAGCCAATCACAATGCGTACAATGCGTGACGTCATTGGTAAGAGACGGCCCCCGAACACATCTGGTACTCCGAACACATCTGGTACTCCGAACACATCTGGTACTCCGAACACATCTGGTACTCCGAACACATCTGGTACTCCGAACACATCTGGCACCCCGAACACATCTGGTCCACTCCTTAACTCCCGAACACATCTACTGGTACTCCGAACACATCTGGTACCGACACCGGCGGCCTGACACGCCTTATTTGGACTGCCTGACCCGATGCATGGCCGATTCAACATGTTGAATCGGCCATGCATCGGGTCAGGCAGTCATACAAAGAAATCACTCTGATTGGCTGTTCAGCTAGCGAATCAGTGCATGAGAAGCGAAACGGTTGCTTGAGAATGTCTTCCACAACACTCCAATGGCTGATAGCTCCAGTGCCGCACGAAACATGCTTTCGATGGACGAGAGTGAAAATGAAACGCACAGCTATTTGTTGTTTGTTTATATCACGGTCTGTTCTTCTTCTCTGTCTTCCGGTTGTTGCCTATTTTGAATGACGAATACACACTACCGCCGCCTGCTGGTACCGCACAACTAACACAGAGACACGGAGACACAGAGACACGAGACAACGAGACACAGACACAGAGACACAGAGACACGGGACACAGAGACATAGAGACACGGGGACACAGAGACACAGAGACACGGAGACACGGAGACACAGAGACACAGAGACACAGAGACACGGGGACACAGAGACATAGAGACACGGGGACACAGAGACACAGAGACACGGAGACACGGAGACACAGAGACACAGAGACACAGAGACACAGAGACACGGGGACACAGAGACATAGAGACACGGGGACACAGAGACACAGAGACACGGAGACACGGAGAACACGAGACACAGAGACCACAGAGGAACACAGAGACAACAGTAGACACAGAGACACAGAGGACACAGAGACCCAGAGACACAGAGACACGGGACACAAGACACTAGAGACCGGGGACAGCTTAGTTTACAACTAACATCCATGGTAAATGTTCTGTTCTTATAAATCTCTTTATGACCAACTACGAGTCATTCACCCATTCACACCTCAGAGCAGCACCACTTGCTCTAGGGAAGCTAACACACACACACACAAACACACACACACACCACACACACACCACACACACAGTCACACCACACACAACACACACACACACACACACACACACACACACACACACACACACACACACACTCTCATGATAATGGCTTGACAAAATGTACAGTTCGACTCACCTACTGTGTGTGTGTGTGTGTGTGTGTGTGTGTTTTGTGTGTGTGTGTAGAAGTGGAAGCGTATGTGGTGTGTTCTGTTCAGAGAAAGCTCCTGTTCGATCTCCAGACTGGAGTTCTTCGAGTGTAAAGACGGAGGGAGTGTGGAGAAGAGCGACAAGACTTTACGCAAACAGCAGGAACACAAGAAGGTAGTTATTCAAGTTGTTATTGTTTATTTATTGTGTTATTAAAGGAAGACAACACAGGTGACCACTGCTAAGCTGAAGGTGGCTAATGTTGGGCTGTAGAGAAACTATAGCACGGTCACATGACTTCACGTCACCACCGCTAAGCTAAAAGTGGCTAATGTTGGGCTATAAAGGAACTACAGCACGGTCACATGACTTCACGTCACTACCGCTAAGCTAAAGGAGGCTAATGTTGGGCTATAGAGGAACTACAGCACGGTCACATGACTTCACGTCACCATCGCTAAGCTAAAGGAGGCTAATGTTGGGTTATAAAGGAACTACAGCACGGTCACATGACTTCACGTCACCACCGCTAAGCTAAAGGTGGCTAATATTGGGCTATAAAGGAACTACAGCACGGTCACATGACTTCACGTCACCACCGCTAAGCGAAAGGCGGCTAATATTGGGCTATAAAGGAACTACAGCACGGTCACATGACTTCACGTCACCACCGCTAAGCTAAAGGCGGCTAATGTTGGGCTATAAAGGAACTACAGCACGGTCACATGACTTCACGTCACCACCGCTAAGCTAAAGGCGGCTAATGTTGGGCTATAAAGGAACTACAGCACGGTCACATGACTTCACGTCACCACCGCTAAGCTAAAGGAGGTTAATGTTGGGCTATAAAGGAACTACAACAAGGTCACATGACTTCACGTCACCACCGCTAAGCTAAAGGTGGCTAATGTTGGGCTATAAAGGAACTACAGCACGGTCACATGACTTCACGTCACCACCGCTAAGCTAAAGGAGGCTAATGTTGGGCTATAAAGGAACTACAGCACGGTCACATCAATCAATGTTTATTTATAGCCCAATATCACAAATGTTACATTTGTCTCAGTGGACTTTACAGTTTGTACAAAATATCAGTATGACAATACGACAACCTCTGTCCTTAGACCCTCTGTCCTTAGACCCTCACATCGTACAAGGAAACACTTCCAGAGAAAACCCACAGTTTAAAGGGAACATGGGAGAAACCTCAGGGAGAGCAACAGAGGAGGGATCCCTCTCCCAGGACGGACAGACGTGCAATAGATGCCGTGTGTAAATTGAAAAGATAATACATTTGCAACATAGGTAGTCCAAATGTTTGGAAATGCATGTGTGTATAATAGGAAGATGAATCCACGAGGATATCCATCCAGGACCTATGATCCAGGACCACAGCCACGACTCAAGATCCAGGGCTCGCGATCCAGGACAGAGGAGCGCAGGATCATCCATGACTCCGGATCCCGGCGTATATAGACACCAAAAAGAAAGACATTTGGGGAAGCTGGGTTAATGGGAACATGAGAGTACACAGGTATAGACAGAGAGAAGGAAGAAGTAAGATGTCCCCCGACAAACTAAGCCTATATCAGCAAAACTAGGGGCTGAATCTAATCAGCCCTAACTATAAGCTTTATCAAAAAGGAAGGTCTTAAGCGCACTCTTAAAAACGGATAGGGTGTCTGCCGCCCGAACACAAACTGGAAGCTGATTCCACAAATGTGGAGCTTGATAAGAAAAGGCTCTGGCTCCCATTGTACTTTCAGAGACTCTAGGAACAACCAACAACCCTGCATTCTTGGAACGCAATGCCCTAGTAGGACAGTAGGGTATAATGAGTTCTTTAAGGTAAGATGGCGCCTGCCCATTAAGGGCTTTGTAGGCGAGAAGAAGAATTTTAAATTCTATCCTGTGTTCTATAGGGAGCCAGTGTAAGGCAGCCAGAACAGGAGTAATGTGGTCCCTTTTCCTAACTCTGGTTAGTACACGAGCTGCAGCATTTTGAATCAGCTGAAGCGACTTGACTGACTTCTTGGTACACCCTGATAATAAAGAGTTACAATATCCAGCCTTGAAGTAACAAATGCATGGACTAGTTTCTCTGCATCGTTTTGAGGCAAGATATGCCTGATTTTTGCAATGTTACGTAGATGGAAGTAGGGCGGTCCTTGAAATTGATTTTATGTGGGCGT
>NW_022992236.1:0-5000 GCF_902827175.1 Gymnodraco acuticeps | reverse complement strand
AAGAACCTGAAGATGATCTCCAGCTGCCCGCTGCCCGACGCCGCCCCACCCCCGGACCAGACCTACTCTCAGGTAGCGCTGCCGGCGGACCACGGCCCCCGCAGGTAAACATGGAAAGTATTGGAGTACAAGTACTTTGTTACTGTACTTAAGTACACTTTACTCCACTACTTATTTTTGTGACCACTTTTTACTTTGACTTCTTACATTTAGAACTCAAATACCTGTACTTTCTACTTCTTACATGTTGAACTCAAATACCTGTACTTTCTACTTCTCACATGTTGAACACAAATACCTGTACTTTCTACTTCTCACATGTTGAACTCAAATACCTGTACTTTCTACTTCTCACATGTTGAACTCAAATACCTGTACTTTCTACTTCTTACATGTTGAACCCAAATACCTGTACTTTCTACTTCTTACATGTTGAACTCAAATACCTGTACTTTCTACTTCTTACATGTTGAACTCAAATACCTGTACTTTCTACTTCTTACATGTTGAACACAAATACCTGTACTTTCTACTTCTTACATGTTGAACACAAATACCTGTACTTTCTACTTCTCACATGTTGAACTCAAATACCTGTACTTTCTACTTCTCACATGTTGAACTCAAATACCTGTACTTTCTACTTCTTACATGTTGAACACAAATACCTGTACTTTCTACTTCTCACATGTTGAACTCAAATACCTGTACTTTCTACTTCTTACATGTTGAACCACAAATACCTGTACTTTCTACTTCTTACATGTTGAACACAATACCTGTACTTTCTACTTCTTACATGTTGAACTCAAATACCTGTACTTTCTACTTCTTACATGTTGAACACAAATACCTGTACTTTCTACTTCTTACATGTTGAACACAAATAACCTGTACTTTCTACTTCTTACATGTTGAACTCAAATACCTGTACTTTCTACTTCTCACATGTTGAACTCAAATACCTGTACTTTCTACTTCTTACATGTTGAACCCAAATACCTGTACTTTCTACTTCTCACATGTTGAACTCAAATACCTGTACTTACTACTTCTTACATGTTGAACTCAAATACCTGTACTTTCTACTTCTTACATGTTGAACTCAAAATACCTGTACTTTCTACTTCTCACATGTTGAACTCAAATACCTGTACTTTCTACTTCTTACATGTTGAACCCAAATACCTGTACTTTCTACTTCTTACATGTTGAACTCAATTACCTGTACTTTCTACTTCTTACATGTTGAACTCAATTACCTGTACTTTCTACTTCTTACAAGTTGAACTCAAATACCTGTACTTTCTACTTCTTACATGTTGAACACTAATACCTGTACTTTCTACTTCTTACATGTTGAACACAAATACCTGTACTTTCTACTTCTTACATGTTGAACACAAATACCTGTACTTTCTACTTCTTACATGTTGAACACTAATACCTGTACTTTCTACTTCTTACATGTTGAACTCAAATACCTGTACTTTCTACTTCTTACATGTTGAACTCAAATACCTGTACTTTCTACTTCTCACATGTTGAACACAAATACCTGTACTTTCTACTTCTTACATGTTGAACTCAAATACCTGTACTTTCTACTTCTTACATGTTGAACCCAAATACCTGTACTTTCTACTTCTTACATGTTGAACTCAAATACCTGTACTTTCTACTTCTTACATGTTGAACCCAAATACCTGTACTTTCTACTTCTTACATGTTGAACACAAATACCTGTACTTTCTACTTCTCACATGTTGAACTCAAATACCTGTACTTTCTACTTCTTACATGTTGAACCCAAATACCTGTACTTTCTACTTCTTACATGTTGAACACAAATACCTGTACTTTCTACTTCTCTCATGTTGAACCCAAATACCTGTACTTTCTACTTCTTACATGTTGAACACAAATACCTGTACTTTCTACTTCTTACATGTTGAACTCAAATACCTGTACTTTCTACTTCTTACATGTTGAACCCAAATACCTGTACTTTCTACTTCTCTACATGTTGAACTTCAAATACCTGTACTTTCTTACTTCTTACATGTTGAACCACAAATACCTGTACTTTCTACTTCTTACATGTTGAACTCCAAATACCTGTACTTTCTACTTCTTACAATGTTGAACCAAATACCTGTACTTTCTATCTTCTTACATGTTGAACACAAATACCTGTACTTTTCTATACTTCTTACATGTGAACTCAAATACCTGTACTTTCTACTTCTTACATGTTGAACCCAAATACCTGTACTTTCTACTTCTCACATGTGAACACAAATACCTGTACCTTTCACTTCTTACATGTTGAACTCAAATACCTGTACTTTATACTTCTTACATGTTGAACCCAAATACCTGTACTTTTACTTCTCACATGTTGAACTCAAATACCTGTACTTTCTACTTCTTACATGTGAACACAAATACCTGTATTCTTTCTACTTCTCACATGTTGAACACAAATACCTGTACTTCTACTTCTACATGTTGAACCCAAATACCTGACTTTCTACTTCTCACATGTTGAACACAAATACCTGTACTTTCTACTTCTTACATGTTGAAACTCAAATACCTGTACTTTCTACTTACTTACATGTTGAACACAAATACCTGTACTTTTCTACTTCTTACATGTTTGAACTCAAATACCTGTACTTTCTACTTCTTACATGTTGAACCCAAATACCTGTACTTTCTACTTCCTACATGTTGAACACAAAATACCTTGTACTTTCTACTTCTCACATGTTGAACCAATACCTGTACTTTCTACTTCTTACATGTTGAACTCAAATACCTGTACTTTCTACTTCTTACATGTTGAACACAAATACCTGTACTTTCTACTTCTTACATTGTTGAACTCAAATACCTGTACTTTCTACTTCTTACCTGTTGAACCCAAATACCTGTACTTTCTACTTCTTACATGTTGACCACAAATACCTGTACGTTCTACTTCTTACATGTTGAACTCAAATACCTGTACTTTCTACTTCTTACATGTTGAACCCAAATCCCTGTACTTTCTACTTCTCACATGTTGAACACAAATACCTGTACTTTCTACTTCTTACATGTTGAACTCAAATACCTGTACTTTCTACTTCTTACATGTTGAACCCAATACCTGTACTTTCTACTTCTTTACATGTTGAACTCAAATACCTGTACTTTCTACTTCTTACATGTTGAACTCAAAATACTGTACTTTTCTACTTCTCTACATGTGAACCCAATACCTGTACTTTCTACTTCTTACATGTTGAACACAAATACCTGTACTTTCTACTTCTCACATGTTGAACTCAATACCTGTACTTTCTACTTCTTACATGTTGAACTCAAATACTTGTACTTTCTACTTCTCTCATTTTCCAAACAGCTGGTTCCTTTAGTCTGAATGTGTGTTTGATGCGTGATCATTATTCTTTAGAGTCATTGCGTGCCTATTGATTTGAACACGATCCGTGTATCCATCATTTCCTGGTCTTCTCTAAAGAAGAGGGACCAATGGAAACGTTGTCATGTTGCCGTTGTTCAGCATGGAAACATTCATTAGCTAACAATGACATTATTGTTCTATTAATATAAAGGGAGGTCAGGTACTCTTTAAAGCAGCTGCTAGTTATGGGTACTTTTTACTGAAGTACATTTCAAAGCCTCTTTACTTTCACTTGAGGAAAGAAGTTTAGTCAGTACTTCTACTTTCACCAGAGTATTTTTAAACACGAGTATCTGTACTTCTACTTGAGTAAAGGACGTGTGTACTTGTACTTGAGTAAAGGATGTGTGTACTTGTACTTGAGTAAAGGATGTGTGTACTTCTACTTGAGTAAAGGATGTGTGTATCTCTCCAGGGAGAAGCGCCCCCCCCAAGGACCCGGAGTATTCCCTCCCCTTTGACTCCCTTGCTCCTCCCCCCCTCTCCTCTCCTGTGATTGGTCCTCCCCCCGAACATGACCCTCTCTACGACAGCATCGACGAGATGAAGATCAGGAACGTCTTCCTCAGCGCCGCCGCCATCGATCACATCTACGACGAGCCCGAAGGCCGCGCCCCCCCCTTGCAGAAACCCACCCCCCTCTCCCTGTACGATGAGCCTGAGGAGGTGCGGGGGGACGCCTGGAGGGTCATGGGAACCCCCGCTGACCCCAAAGGTCACGAGTTCCCCTACAACCCCCGCGTGGACGACTACGCCGTGCCCAAACGACCTCAGAGAGCACTTCCTGTCGGCACCAACGAAGAAGAAGAAGAAGAAAAAGAAAATTGGAAGGGGGAGGAGCCAAGAGAGGAGGCGGAGGGGGAGGAGGGGCAACATGTGGAAGAGGAGGAGGAGCCAAACAACGAGGAAGAGGAGGAGCCATACTCTCCGTACAACAATGTGATGATGAAACAGCTGTGAGCCGATCAAACTGAGACCCACAACAACAACAACAACAACAACAACAACAAACAGACACGGAGGGAACATTTAAACATTGAATCTCCAGATCAGCGAGATATTTATGAGAAACTGGAAGTAATTGATCTCCGTTATATTTAAAATGATAAATGACACGTCTTGTTGTTTCTCAGCGTTCTTACAAAACTATTCTAAATGTTTATTTATCATTTATTCAAAAATAAATAGTAATAAACATTTAGAAAAGTTTCACAAAAGAATCAGCATCAGTATTTATTCATGGGGGCTGCGTGACCCCCTGTAGTTCTACAGTGCATGTCAACGGTCTGCAGAGGCGAAAATCACAAAGTTCGGAACAGAGTGACATCACTATGTAACACTCGTGCTCCTATTGGCTAGCGCTCCAACACATTGTCTGTACTTTAAAGAGTCCCTGTTTCCTCTGAACTTTAAAGAGTCCCTGTTTCCTCTGAGCTTTAAAGAGTCCCTGTTTCCTCTGAGCTTTAAAGAGTCCCCGTTTCCTCTGAGCTTTAAAGAGTCCCTGTTTCCTCTGAGCTTTAAAGAGTCC